>NW_016811519.1:642677-665595 GCF_001698545.2 Rhinopithecus bieti | reverse complement strand
GGGCTGCAGGCCTACTTTCCCGGACTATAATTTCTGAGAAAATGCTCTGAACTTCAAATCTAACTGTCCATAAACTGGAAACTTCCTAAACGTCACTGAATTTTCTTGATGCTATCAGATAAAACCATAGGATATGTGATAACAGTACATAAAAACACGTGATCCATAAAAGGTCTTTAAGGTCAAAAAAGCAGTAACTTCACAATTAAAAATGTATACATACTTACTCAGCTAAAAGGTTAAATGTGTATTTGAGGTATTATAGGTTATTCTTTAGTTTTTTTTTTTTTGCCATTTGGGGCAGCCCAGGGGACTGATTCATATCAAAAGATTTTTAAGGCTTCAAGACTGGACTGGTATTGAACTGCCCTACATAAAGATACAAAATCCATGCTCAGAGAAGCTTTTTTTAGTGCAAGTGAAGCCTGTTGCATCTCAGAATTGCTCAAAGTCTCAGGTCAAGGCTGGTGGCCTTTGTTACTAATTTTGAGGTTTGACGAACTGTGTTCACCTAGAGAAGATTAAAATGGAGGATCTGTGTAAGATGAAAGTCCTTTGGAACTGATATGAGAATCCTAAGCTAGTCATGTCTACATTAAATCAGACATCTGGATGAAAAGATAAATGTTGAAGCAATTCTCTACATGTTTTCCAAGTGTATGGGGGATATGATGTTCATCATAAAACTAAACAGTCGACTATTTCTTCCCCCAACATTTCACCTCAGTATTCTGGTGTCACATATATGTATACATATAGCTAATAAACTCAAGGGGGCAGACAGTCCACAGAAACCAGTTTTAGTTTGATGTGGAAAAATGCTTTAGATACTCTGATGAAGGCAAATTATACATTACCTTAAAAACCAATTTTATTGAAAGAAATGCTGCAATACTTAGGAAAAGGTGGCATTGATCCTGAAAAGTGTCAGAATATTCATGTTGATGTTCAACGCAAACATGGTCTAGAGGCAACAAGGTTTGTGGAATCAATGTTTTCTTTCTGCTGTTTCTATTTTAATGTTTATCTATTGCTTCCACTTTTTCAATCCTTTCATAATGGCAGTAGGAAAACTTTGGAAGATAAATACACATCTGACAAACCTATCTTATGTCTTTTAGCAGAAAAAGGGTCAGGCTGTTAACTGACGTCAGCAGGCAGGGAGAGGGAGGAGGTGAAGGAACAAATGCTGAACACCTGTTATTTATGAGGCACTCTACATATGTTCTTTCATTTCTCTCCTGGCAAAAACCTGCAAGGTAGAAACTCTTGTCTCTGTTCTCTAGCTATGAAAATTGGGACTCGGAAAAGTCCAGCAACTTCTCTAAGACCAGGGAGTAGACAGATAGCTGATTTGGGATGTGAACTTCGGTATTCCGTACTTTCCATGACATCAATCCAACCCCTATAGAGAAAGGTGTTTCACATAAACCAAAATAGATGTGAACAGGATGATATTTGACTGTATAAAGAAACAATCACATTTTACAAGAATTGCAAGTTATGTTTAAGGCACCAGAAACCTAACACTGCACATCCTTGTAAACCCTGAATGAAATGGCTTTAATCGACACTTTAATCCCATGCAAACAAACGCACCCTGAGATATTTAGAGTAGCCTTGCAGGGCGTTGCTTTGCAGTCTTTACTGTTACCACATACTACTTTTATATTACTCTCCTCAAGCCTCCGCAAATGGAAGGGATTTTTTCTTTTTAAAGGCCCATGATCATTCTTTCCCAGTTTCAATGTTTAAAAACCAAAAGGGGTGAGGAACATGTAGCACGATACAAATGCTCTGAGCATGAGCTGCCTGACTCATGGACCTTAGGCTGGTGTAGATTTTGGATTACAGTTGGCCTCGGCCTACAGGTGTTCATCAGAACGGGAAAATGTTGCTTCAGGCAGTCTTCTACCGATGACATTGAACTGGGGGCTGGCCTCTCACGAATATATCAATAGGTGATTCCTGATTCTTTAAATATATATATTTCAAACCCAGTGAGCAGAGCAGAATCATCAAACTTAAGTGGCATTTTCAAATTATTCTGATTATAAATATACTATATCACAGATATCCTCAAGCAATTTGTACCACCTCAAGGGCCTATCAATCTTAAAGAAACATTTGTTGTTTCTTTTAATTGTTTTCGTTTTCCAAGTTAGTAATATATGAGCTAGTCTTTTAGGTTTAATGACAAGTATGGCTATAAGTGGAAGTGGTGTAATCCTGTAAGGATGTCATTACAAGACTTTTTTTTTTTTTTTTTGAGTCAGGGTTTTGCTCTGTACCCCAGGCTGGAGTGCAGTGGCACAATCATAGCTCAGTGAAGCCTCAATCTCCTGGGCTCAATGGATTCTCTCATCAGCCTCCTGAGCAACTGGGACTACAGGTGTGCACCACCACACCTGGCTAATTTTTTTTTTCTTTTACTAGAGACAAAGTCTCACTGTGTTGCCCAGGCTGGTCTTGAACTCCTGAACTCAAGTGGTCCTCTCAACTTGGCCTCCCAAAGTACTGGGATTACAGGCATGAGCTGTGCCTGGCCAAGAGTAACTTTTAAAAAAAATTGAGACAGGGTCTCTCTGTCACCTGGGCTAGAGTGCAGTGGTGTGATCAGAGCTTACTGCAGCCTCGACCTCCCAGGCTCAGGTGATCCTCCCACCTCAGCCTCTCAGTTAGCTGGTACTACAGGCATGTGCTAATTTTTTTTTTTTTTTTTTGGCATTTTTGTTGAGATGGGGTTTCATCATGTCCCTCAGGCTGGTCTTCAACTCCTGAGCTCAAGTGATCTGCCCACCTCGGCCTCCAAAAGTGCTGGGATTTCAGGTGTGAGCCACTGCACCCGGCCAAGACTAATTTCTGAATGAGCATATGGGCCAAATCTTGGAGTTCCCAATTACCACCTGCAGGTATCTAATGTGACTCCTATTCAATATAGAAGACTGCAGATTTGTATGAGGCAAACACACCTATTATGCCCTAGTACTTAGAAATGGCTACTAGAGAAACCTACAGACATAGTGAGGGACAAGGGGGCTGTAAGACCTTTACTATGTTTTGGTGCCCGAGAAACAAAGGAATTTCTCAAGTCTGAAAAGTGAAACTAGTAGTTGAGTAATGGCAGCTGAGATACTAGGTAGGGTTGGCGTTCTAAGTTGAATGGAAGAATGAAAATATTGAAAAATCTCTGAAGAGCCTAGTCTGCCAAAATGTACTTAGTGTTATGAGTGGAACTGTGACCCACTCAAAATTCATATGTTGAAGGCTTAACACGCAGTACCTCAGAATGTGGCTGTATTTGAAGACAGTGCCCTGAAAGTGGTGATTCAGTTAAAATGAGGTCATTGGGGTGGGCCCTCATGCAATCTGACTGGTGTCCTTACAAGAAGAGGAAATTTGGACCCAGACATCCAAGCACAGAGGAAAGGTGATGTGAGGACACAGCAAGTAGGCAGCTGTATTAGTCTGTTCTCGTGCTGCTAATCAAGACATACCCAAGACTAAGTAATTTATAAAGGAAAGGGGTTTAATTGACTCACAGTTCCACATGGCTGGGGAGGCTTCACAATCATGGCAAAAGGTGAATGAGGAGCAAAGCCACGTCTTACGTGGTGGCAGGCAAGTGAGAGCTTGGGCAGGGGAACTCCCATTTATAAAACTATCAGATCTTGTGACACTTACTATCACGAGAACAGCACAGTAAAGACCCACCCCCATGATTCAATTACCTCCCACCAGGTCCCTCCCACGACACGTGGGAATTATGGGAGCTACAATTCAAGGTAAGATTTGGGTAGGGACACAGCCAAACCATATCAGCAGCCATCTGCAAGGCAGGGAGAGAGGCCTCAGAAGAAACCATACCTGCCGACACATTGTTTTTGCCCTTCTGGCCCCCAGAAACTGTGAGAAAATGAATTTCTGCCGTTTAAGCCCCTCGGTTTGTGGTACTTTGTTATGGCAGCCCTAGCAAAGAAAAATACACTTGGTATGTATCTTAATACCGGGTAAACAAGCCAAGCTAGCATGTTAACTATAAGTTGGGCTTTCAACACAGTCCAGGCCCATTTTGGAAAGTCTTTAATCTGTTGAAAGGCAGCGGGTACTCACCACATCGAAGGCAGTAAACACGTGACAGTAGTGGTGATTGGACTTCAAATCTTTTGTGATATAGGCAAATGTTGAGAGGTCTTCTGGGTCCTGGGCAGCACAGGAGATATTACGAATTTCATGCTCAGCAATTATGTTCTGGAAGAAATGACATAAATGATCATAGTTTTCCTCTGCAAACTAGCATATTTGACAACCAAGACAAGTAACCTGGGAAGCAGTTGCTTTCCTTCTTTCTGGAGTATTCTAGACTAGCAACACTCAAAGTGGTCCACTGTATTATCTGTGGGTAAATGAATGCCAGATCTGGAAGAAATATTTTCATTTAATTAAAAACAACCTAACACAGTCATATTCTGGAGCTGCAGTTCTCACCAGGTGCTATGCATGGAAGCAGTCTGGATGGCGGCCACTTTTTTTCTTTTTTGAGATAAGAGTCTCACTCTGTTGCCCCTGGAGTACAGTGGCGCAATCTTGGCTCACTGCAGCCTCCCACTCCCAGGTTCAAGCAATTCTCCTGCCTCAGCCTCCCGAGTAGCTGGGACTACACACGCATGCCACCACACCTGGCTAATTTTTGTATTTTTAGTAGAGACGGGGTTTACACCATGTTGGCCAGGCTGGTCCTGAACTCCTAACCTCAGGTGATCTGCCTGCCTCGGCCTCCCAAAGTGCTGGGATTACAAGTGTGAGTCACCACGTCCAGCCTCCACTTTAAAAAATAACAGTAATTACTAAGCATTTGACCTTCCATTCCCCATGTCCACCTGTAGCTGTGCAGCACTGCTTTCTGCTAATTCTGTATGGAAGGAAGCATCTGTCGTTTTCTCTGTGTGAGAAGAGATCTGACCCAACGAGGCTCTTCAAATCCCTCGCCATCAAGATTGCACATTGTTCTTGTGTCCTGCTCCTCCTCCCTCAGAGCAAGGGCAGGTACTGAAGGAAGCAGGCAGGTGGAAGCCTCAAGGTGCTTTCTCCATGGAAACTAAGGTGCAGGGGCCTGATAAGAGAAACACCACACTGCAACATTCAGGTCTTGGATGCCTTGCTTGATCCGGGCCCTGTGGCTATATAAACAACACCTTCCTAACTACATCCACTGTGTATAATTAGGAAGTGGTGCTGTTGCTACCATTATTACTTCACAGGTGAAGCAAATAGTACTCAAAGAATTTAAGTGCCTTATGCAGAGCAGGTGCTGGGGTGGGACTGAAATTTAGGGTTGTCTGACTGTGGAGCTCAGGCTCTTTGAAACGCATTGCAATGCCCTTCATCGTCTCCACCTCCCTCTTACTGGCTTAACAAGAATCGCGTTTTTTCCTCTCTAGCATCTCTTTGTGCCTTCTTCCCCAGTGGGAGAAAGGTTGAAGTACCATTGTCCTGAAGCACAAAATAACCATGAAGCAGCTTGGCTGCAAACCCTGCTAGAAACTTCTTTTGATACATAGATGTGTTTAAAAAGAAAAAAAAAAAAATTCACGTAATCGTGCAATCATTTTTTATCTTATAATATCCCATTTATGTTTTTTTGCAGCTGTCACAGATCTAAAACCCTCAATGCTTTAGTTACTCTAATTACTTTTAATTGCGCTGTCTTAAAAACCTGTCGGCAATACAGTGTTCTGTGTACAGCCATCAATGCCTAAAAATGCTTACAAAGTGTCCTTCCCTGCCAGCAGCCCCAGCAAGTACTTCATGTCCCTCACTTAACCAAGCTGAGTGGTTCGGAGGCAATTACAGAATTAAAACTCGCAAAAGAAAATTAAATTAAGACATTTTTCACCGTGGTCTTGTGTGTTGACATTACATGCAGTACTCCGTCAAAAAATAACTCAAATTGCAATTGGAATCCCATAAACAAGTAACATTCTATTGCAAGATAAGTTTCAAAATAGAAGGTGATGATCCTTTTCTGGCATCCAGATAGCATTCCTTCAAGTAGAAAACCAAATTAGGGATGAGTGAGTCTTCAAATGAATGCTAAAATGAGAAAAAGGTGCAATGTGAGGTGCTGTGGGAGTCTCTGCCATTATCTTGATTGGGGGCACCCTGGGAAGCCTGGGTGGATTTGGTCTCACCTGTCCAGGAGGCACTGTCACAGGAAATAGATGCTTCAACTTTTACTAAGTTGGCATTTTGTGTTCTGGAGATCTTTTGCAAGATCTCAAGGTAGATCCACTTCTTGGGAAATGAAAAGTGCTCTGTGATTTTTACTGCACTGAACTCCCTGAATCTTGCCAACTCATGGGATGCCACTCTTAACAATTTCCAATGGTGCATGGCAGCACTGTGGCCAGGGGTAAAGTTGCAAAGGAGGAAAAGCGTATCTTTGCTGCTCTCCTCCTCTGTCTTTGCTGACCCCTGAATTTTCTGGAGCCCTCTTCTTCTTCTCTTTCTCTTTTTTTTTTTTTTTGAGACAGGGTCTTGCTCTGTTGCCCAGGCTGGAGTGCAGTGGCACCATCTCAGCTCACTGCAACTTCTCAGGCTCAAGCAATCTCCCACCTCAGCCTCCTGAGTAGTTGGGACTACAGGTGTGCACCACCAGGCTGGGTTATTTTTTTGTTTGTTTTTTCTTTTTTCTTTTGGTAGAGACGGGGTTTTGCCATGTTTCCCAGGTTGGTCTCCAACTCTTGGGCTCAAGCAATCCACTTGCTTCAGCTTCCCAGAGTGCTGGGATTACAGGTGTGAGCCACTGTGCCTGGCCTAGTCCCCCCTGTTCTCTATTCCCCAGTACCCCAGGACTGTCTTTTAGCTTCCCAGGGAGGCCTGATCTATGTGATGCTGCATGTTCCAAAATCAGCCTCCTCTCCAACTGTGGAAACTTCTACTACTCTATTTTCATTGTCTAAGCTAGAAGGAAAGCTCATGCTAGTAAAAATATTCTATATTCAGGTTGGAATAACTGATCACTGTCGTCATCTTAACTGGCACTTAAAAGATGCTCTTGAATTTGTATTGATAGCCTATGGAGGCAGATATTTTTGAACAGACCTTTGTGATATATTGCCAATGCCAGAATGGGGTGAGGACCTGGGATGTCACTACTGAAATACTGCCATCACTCTGCATCGTCTACCTGTGCAGAATGGTGAAGCCAGTTCTCTACATGCAGGACGAATCCAAGGCCAAGGATACTACAGCTGTAGACTGTATGGAGACTAGATGGTAGACTTCCTCCTTGGAGAAGAAGCCAAAGAGGAAGACATTCTTTGCACCTCCTGTCATGCATTTATGAGTGGCTTTTCCACAAATTAAAAAGTGATGTCATGAAGAGGTACAGGTGTGCACCTCAGCTGAAAACTGGACTCCTCAAATGTTCATCAGCCTCCATTTCTAAGTGCGTTTTAAGAAGACTAGAGCTTTAAAAGGCTCAAGAGAAGAACTGGCAAGGGGCTCCTCCTGCCTCTTCTTGGGGATAGAAATTCTGGCACTGTAGCACCCTTCAACAGGGAGAGATGGCTTTTCCTGTCTGTTGTTTTCCATCATGGTGAGAAACAGCTGAAGAGGTGTCTTGCTGGTAGGGGTAGGACAGGATTCTCGGATCCAGCTAACTCATATGGTGGTTCTGAGAGGGGCATGTGGTGATGAAGTGATGCAGCCTAGCCTAGAGATCTGCCTCTCGCCACTGCCTTCAATCTGAGCCCTGACAGGTGGGACCTTTCTCCTGCATCTCCTCATCAGGCCGGGCTTTTCCTGAGTGAGGAGACTGCAGTGTTCCCTCCAGGGCGGGTCCAACAGTGTAGACCGAGAGCTAACTGGTGATGCCCTGTCGGGCACGTGATGTGAGAACAGCACAGGTGCTTAACATGGCCTTAATTTGTCTCCAAGCTTCTTAGGAGTATTTGCTATAAAAAAACAATGGGAGGTCCACCACAGTGACTCATGTCTGTAATTCCAGTGCTTTGGGAGGCTGAGGAAGAAATATTGCTTGAGGCCAGGAGTTTAAGACCAGCCTAGGAAATATAGCGAGATCCCATCTCTACAAAAAATTTAAATAATTATCCAGGTGTGGTGGTGCATACCTGTAGTCTCAGCTGCTCTGGAGGCTGAGGTTGGGGGATCACTTGAGCCCAGGAGTTTGAGGTTACAGTGAGCCATGGTGGCGCCACTGCACTCCAGCCCGGGCAACAGAGCGAGACCCTGTCTCTTAAAAAAAAAAAAAACAACCTAAAAAAAACCCCAAAACAACAGGCACTTGTTCAGGCAAATGTTCCAAAGTATTTTGTGCCCCCAAAATAGGCCTTGTTTAAAACTGGCATTCCAAAAAAATTTTTAAAAACTCAAAAAAGAAAACAACAATGAAAGCAAAAAACAAACCCTGGCACTGCATCATTTTTAATTTAGCCAGATGGGAAGACTGAGGAGGGAGTCAGCACAGGAAGGCAAAATGCAACCTGCTCCTCAGCTGAGCACTGAATGTAGAAACCGTGTCTCCTCTCGGAAGACCTCCCCCGCCCCCCGCCAACCTGAAGAAGGGTCTGTTACTAAACAGTTGCAGTTCTGCAGGCGGAATTCCCTGCTACAGCAACCTTTGGGCTATTGATCAACAGAAGGCTGAGGTGATTTATCTAAAACACTTTAGTGCTAAATCTATTCCAAGTTCCACTTTTAATTCAAGATCGCTTTCTGCTTCCTCCTTCTTAAATCAGGATTAGTGATTCAATTCATTTCCTAAGTTGCTAGGGAATACATTTATGAGTTTATAACTAGGCCTCTAACCCTTTCCCATGAATTCAGCCAAACCCATTTATTTATTAGAATCAAAGGAAAGAAATGCTTCAGGGAGGGTTCATCTTTCACAGAGTCTAATGGGGGCTCACAGGAAGGGAAGAGTAATTAACACACAATGAATTATCCATTGCACTTCAAACTAATTCGTGGAAGGTAGCTGTGGAGTAACAGAAAAAGCGTTAGGTTAGGGAGGTTGAAAATCAAGTTTGAGTCGTTTTTCATGACCAACAGGCTGTGTGACTGCAGGGCAGCATTGAGCCAAGGGACTGAGGCCTTCAAGTCTCCAGCTGCCCAGGGCAGATTAAACAACCCCCTCTCTGACCAGGGCAGGGGTAAGAGATGCAAGGTTAGGAGAGCACTGTTGAAGAATAAAGCACCATGAAAACATAAAATATGAACAGTAGGTTGGGCGCGGTGGCTCGCATCTGTAATCCCAGCACTTTGGGAGGCTGAGACAGGTGGATTATCTGAGGTCAGGAGTTCGAAAGCAGCCTGGCCAATATGGCAAAATCCCGTCTCTACTAAAAATACAAAAATCAGCTGGGCGTGGTGGCACGCCCCTGTAATCCCAGCTACTCAGGAGGCTGAGGCACGAGAATCACTTGAATTCCAGGCCTAGTGGCCTCTAGTACCTGAAATGATGAGATCTTTAAATATGCTTGTATATTACAAGTCCTTTGCTTCAAATAAAAGTGGCTCACTGACACAACACTGCCCAGTGGGGGAAATCCTTGGTGAAAACAGAAAGCAGGACTCTGGAGTTTATCAATCTGCTCCTTTTCTGCTGTGCTCTTTGCTCTAGAACAAAGTGGCAAACATAGGTGTCCTTGCAGACACTGCTAGAATCTAGGTGTCTGGGCATGGTTCCTTTCACACCACAACTTGAGGATGATCCTTCAACTGTGGATCCTCTGCCCCTTCTGAAGCCAGTCCTCCCGCCCTGGCTGGTGGTAGTGTTTCTCAGCCTTACCCAGTCACACTCCACCAATACGGCCTTCCAGTATTTCTTTCTTCTATCCTTCTAAACACAATCTCTCTACTTTGGCTCCCTACACAGCAACTACTAGACTACTGCCCTGAGTCACTCACTCTCTCCCTACCCACTGTCATACTGGGGGAGATCAGCTACCTCACAGGTCACTGGGATGTGGACCCTGTATAGCCAGTTGAAATTAACATCCTCCAATTCCTTTAAAAGCATATGTTGTCATGCATTCACAGATTGGCTCCACTTGCCACCAACATACGCACTTTGCCTTTGCTCTAGATTCTGAAAATATGTTGAGGACCACACGGCAAGGACTTGAAAAAATCTGCTGACCTTCTATATTTAGCATCTTTATTTACACAGAATTATCTTTTGCATATCTTTCTGTGCTTTTGCTTCCAAGAGTAGTCATCAGTGAGCAAAGGTTTATGGATAACTCATCTAACTATTGGCAATTGAAGCAGAAGTATCTCCTTGAGGTACAGGAGCATCAACTTCTGTGTCCCTTGATGTGTTAGTAAGCAACATACAATGAAACTGGCAAGCTCTCTTTCATTCTTCTGATTGTGGAGAGCGGGTTAGAGAGAATGTTATTAATACAGCTGCATCCAGCCATACCCCCAGCATCATGAAATGACCGACTTAGGACTGCAGGAACTTCTCAGGGCAAATGCCACTTGTTTAGAAATTGTCAGAATCCAAGTCTGCTAAAGTTGTTCATCTAAGAGAGTGTCAAATTCATCCACTGAAAATATACAGCTATTCAAGCTTTTCAAGCATAAATGGAATAGAGGGAGTTTCTCCAATTTAGAAAAAAAAAAAAAAATCCAGGTGCCAAAGTCTTTCTTAAGATTTAGATACAGCAATAGCAATGGTATCTGTGTCATTCTATAATATGTTCCATAAAGTGTTAGAACTTTTAAAACCAACTGACTATAACTTAAGGTTAAAGTAATTTTATATACCAGGAACTAAAGATGCTTCCAAAAAATAAAAAAGTAAATCGATTGGCATTGTTCTCATGTTAGTCTCCACAATTATTATCTGTCAACAGCCATCAACAATATTTTGCATAGTTGGAATCACCATTATGCTGATATTATTGGTCAGCATAATGATGCTGGTTATATGCTTTTTGCCTGGGTTTCAGAACTTTTTCTATAACTGTGAGGTTGTTTTCCCAAGTAGATTTGGGAAACTTGGGTTTATCTACTGAAACAACAACCTCTTTCGTTACAGAAAACCAATTGGAAAAACTTCCGATTCAGATGCTGGGGTTTAATACAGACACCAAAGAGTCACTGCCCGTGAGACTTCTCCCTGGTACCTAAATCCAGTTGCCTTGGCCCTAAGTTGCTGTTTCTTAAGTTCATCTGTTTCACGATTTCTGTTCCCTTTCTCCAAAATGGAAGAGGTCCAGGTGGGAGGTCTGGGTGAGAGGTCCAGAGAAAAACCAGCATTCACCAATAGTAATCACCTCTTTTACCCTCCTTCTGTACTTGATTAGTTGAAAGGATGCAGGAATAAAACACATGAACGTTTGGGGTTTTGTTAGGAGAAGCCAGTCAGCTTTGAGTTTAAGGAGAGGGACAAGGGTCACCCAAGCGTTCCACTTCAGCACCAGGACGCTGTTGTCTTTGTCAAGAAAGGAATGCTTTTTCAGTAAAATGCAACCCCGCTGACCACACTTGACATCACAGCCCACAAACTATTCCCACTGTGAGGAAGAAGTCACAGCGGAGCCACAGCATGGCCTGGGCTGCTTTTCTGATTGTGTCTCCTAAGAAAACAATACAGCTGAGGCTGGGTGCAGTGGCTCACGCCTGTAATCCCAGCACTTTGGGAGACTGAGGCGGGCGGATCACAAGGTCAGGAGATCGAGACCATCCTGGCTAACATGGTGAAACCCTGTCTCTACTAAAAATACAAAAAATTAGCTGGGCACGGTGGTGGCGCCTGTAGTTCCAGCTACTCAGGAGGCTGAGGCTGGGAGGTGGAGCTTGCAGTGAGCCGAGATCACACCAGCCTAGGCCACAGAGTGAGACTCCATCTTGGAAGAAAGAAAGAAAGAAAAGAAGGAAGGAAGGAAGGAAGGAAGGAAGGAAGGAAAGAAAAGAAAAGAAAAGAAAAGAAAAGAAAAGAAAAGAAAAGAAGGAAGGAAGGAGAGAGAGAGAGAGAGAGAAAGAAAGAAAGAAAGAAAGAAAGAAAGAAAGAAAGAAAGAAAGAAAGAAAGAAAGAAAGGAAGGCAACAATACAGCTGAAACTCTCTCCCATCTCAGAGGTTGGGAATTAAATGTAGTTATAAAATTAAAAAGTGAGAAAATTATCAACAGAAAAGACACATATATATATCTAGATAAATAAAGACAAAAGTTCTAGCCCTTTATCTAGTAACATCTCCTCTGACGGAGGAGTGATGACATTGTTGACTTTTCCATCTACAAGTGATTTTGTCTTCTTTTCAATGTTGTCCAGATCCAAAGGGACATGCTAGATAATAAGTGGCCACAGTTTAATAGAGAAAGCATCATGAAAAAGTGACAGCGCAATATTTATAGAAACCCCAGATCAAGCCCTTCCCCCAAATGGTGCCTTTCTGTATGTATGAAAGTGTATGTGTGTGTGTACATGAGTGTGTATCTATAGGTATATGTAGGAAGCATGAAGGTTGAGGGAATGGGATGATTAAAGTGGAGAATGCTGGTTATTATAGGAAGCAAAGGATTCTAGATCATATTCTCAAGACTGCATCTGGTGTCTAAACCAGACAGAGGTGTGGTACTTACCTTATTTGTTGCATCAATAAATTTGACTCCTTTATATGAAACAGAAAGAATAATAGTAGGGACCTTCTTCATTTGCTCTGTAGACTTCTGAAATTAAAATTAGAAAGCTGTTAGAGCAGTTTGTGTTGCGTGGCAACTGAAGCACATAATTTTTCCTCCCGAAAGATAAAGATGAGCTCAAATTAAAAACAACACACACACACACACACACACACACACACACACACACATCAGATACACACCACGCACACTCTAATTTTAATGTTTGCTTCTCCTCTCTTGGGTTGAGCTATACTTTGGGCTTATAAAGTTATCTGTCTTGCCCTTGAGGAACTAAAAAGAGCTTGTTCCGTGACTTTGTGTGGATGAAGGAGTACTTCTTTTCCCTGACACTAAAGGGTGAATGAAGAGGTCTGTCTCCTACTGCAATTTCAAGTGACCATTCCTTTCACAAGATTTACACCACGTCAGACTTAACTCCAAGGATGCATTCAACATTAACAAAATATATGCACCCTGGCTTTTCCTAGTTACCTTCATTCTTCAAGGCACAGAGAATGCTTGGATGTATACTTAAAATAGGGATGTGAAATACTATGTATTGTTCTTGAACTGGACCGAATCCAAAAATGCTGATATTATATTTACAGCAGAATCACTTGTGACTACACAGGATGTAATGATACTCTAGAACAAGGAAGCCCTCCAGGAGCAGTCCGGGTTTTGAGCCACAGCTAAATGCTGGACAGCCCAGGTAACCTACTTTATCACTGAGATCTGCTACATTCCCTTAGGCCAGGTTCTTGTGATAGATGTTCACACTGGCTGAATGTGCTTGGAGTTTGCAGCTTGTACGGTTTTATGCATCTGCAAAAAGTTTCTCTATAATTGAGTATGTGCCTTTCCTGTTTAGCTTTCTCATTCATCACCAGTCACCAGCAGTCTGTTTACTTCATTGCCCTCTATGTATACTACTAATAATCACACTAAACATCAAGAAGAACTTACCTGACAGTTAGCCTGGTGGATTTTCCAGTTAAGATAGATGGGAACATAATAGGAGAGAAAACACATAAAAGGTGAGAGAGAGGGAACCATTTCAATAATTCACCAACAGTATAAATTCATTAAAAAATAAAAGATGCCACAAAAGAATAGGCTTCAGAGTCATCAAAGATGCAGTGCTACTGTTATTTTAGAAATGCTGCAGGCTTTCACAGGCCCCTTTCTTTCTGTTTCTCATCATTCTGTTTACTGCACTACACAGTCTTAGGACTGACACACAAGAAACTTCCACTTCGAGCTTTCAACAACTGGTTGTTTTATGTCTATTAAGGGAATCAGGAAAAAATAGAAACTTCCTTGATTTCTTCATTTATATTTCCCAATTTTCTAGTTTTAAATTCTGGAATGCAGCTAGCATTCAAGAAGGCTTTTAATTGGATAGTGTGAGTGAAACTCATTGAACTCAATGATGAGACGTCGATTGCATCTTTTAGTTGAGCCATGAAAAGGGGTGTTTCACATTTTCCTGATTGTTTTTGACACAACATCTTTTTGAGAGCTACTACACTGTTTCAAAGACAACGGATTACTAAAAGTATTGTCATTTAATATTTGTTGTTTTATACAGTATGTGAAAAGCAACTCTCTTGAAGTGCTTTTAATCAGTTTTAAAATTCCCTGGACGCATCAGTTTTCCTTTGTGATTGCCAAAAAGAGAGATTATGAAAATAAAATATTTTCATAAAGTTGTAATGCTTCTTCCAACCACTTCTTAAAAATGTGCAAGATACATCAAAGACAGGCTAGAAGAAATCATATGCAATGTGTTGATTTTAAGGCAATGCGGTAGCTGAACTCTGTAAAGAGGGAGGGCTGGGGCAGCCCAGGCGACAGTTTGAATAACTGAATGCGCATGTGAAAAATTTTCTGCAAAGTGTCACAGTGGATTTTGGTAAATCACCTCACTTATCTTTTACCATGAATCCATTCTCCTGGACAGATCTATCTGTAATGCAAAGCAATACATAGCTAATAGTCAGATGAAAATCCATTTGTTATTTGTTCAGCCATTGAGTTGTCACTTTAGGCAACCACTGTGCTTGTCACTGGAAAAGCTTGAGTCTAGTTCAGGGATGGCAAACAGACCTCAAACTGTGTGCAAACACCAGTCTGCTGAAAGTACTGTGTTGAGACAGATTCTGAGCTGTGTCTGAGCTCAGTAGAAAAGAGGGTTGGGAATGATGTCGGCCATGGGAGAAGAAGAGGAAGAGGCGGCCCAGGGGCCACTCACGAACATGCCTGCTAGGTCTGATAGGAAGAACAGCCACAATTACAATGTTGACAGATGTGACAGGCGCAATGTGAACAACATGCCTCCAGGATAGTGAATAAAAACAGCATTATTTTGCATGACAGAGTGGGGCCAGTCTTCATTCATTCATTCGAAAGACACTGACAGCCTGCTATGGGTGATTGAGCTGACTCTTGATGAATAAGCATTTTCCAAGTGGCAAAGAGGCCAAAAGAGGTTGTTTTAGCAGCAGAACTAATACATGCACAGAGGCCTAGAAATGAGAATGTGGTGGGTTTGGGTAACTGGTGGAGATGAGAGTGGTAAAGTTGGTTTGGAAGGTTGTGACTTACTCTGACAAGTTAGGGTCCATTGGAAGCTTTTCACTAGAGAGTGACACAATCAGACCTGTGTTGCAGAAAGATTGTTCTGGTGGTTGTTTATGAAGGAGGGACTGGAAGATCTAGAGGCTGGATACAGGAGTGAGGAAGCTATTGTGCAAATCCAAAGGAGAGAGAGACCCTAAGCACCTGAGTTGAAGTAGAGGCATTGAAGAACAGGAGGAGGAGCCACAATGTTGATAAGGAAGAATTTAAAGGTTCTGTTGATTGATCTGCCATGGAAGATGAATGGGTGGGAGGATGCCATAGATGAAGAAGCCACTGAGATAAGGAATACTGGAGGGGAAAGTGTTTTTGCATAAGCATAATGGAAATGCTTTTGCACATGCTCAGTTTGATAAGCAGGTGGAGAGGTCCAGTAGGAAATGAGAAATGAGAATCAGACCTGGAAATCCACCCACATACATGGGTGGCCAAGGAGATGGGAGCAGACAAGGTGGTTTAAGGAGTGAACAAGAAAAGGGAGAAGGACACAACTTAGGGGAAGATGAAATCCCAAGGGGGTGGGGCAGAAACAAGAGCTAATGAACGACTGGAATTGAAGCTGGAAGATGTCCCTAACACAGTATCACAGAAGCCAAGGAGGAGAGGGCTTAGAAGGTGGGAGCAGTGCCCCATGCCATGAGGACTAACAAGGCCTAAAACAGTGTGCCTACCACAGTGGCTGGCACACACAGGAGCTGCTACTTTCACTGGGCTTATTGGGTGGAATCCTTGGCTTTTGCAACAAGAAAAAATTGTTGCTGATTTCATTAAGAGTAGCTTCAAGAGAATGGTGGCAGCAGCTGGAGAGGGGATTACAGTGAGTTGTGCAATGGATGCCAGTGAAAGGAAGCAGGGCTGGAGCAACAGGCAGGTCAGGACACAAGCTTCTGACCTGACATGAAGGCTTCAGTGGTGGTTCCTGTCATGGTACAAAGATTCCACATCAGATGCTCAGCCAAGTTGAATGAAGAAAAGAAAAGACAAAGTATAGTCATTTCTTTTTTTTCCATGGGTCCCAAGAATCTCTGCTCTCCTAACTGGAGGCAGTGCTGTGCACAGGCCTCTATGAATGGCAGTGCTGGGGGTGGCCATGCTTTCCAATCTGGAGCCCAAACTGCACTGCTCTCTCCACTGAGTCATTTGACAAGAAGCTGATGGATCCTGACCAGCCACGGAGTTCTAAGGGAGGGTGGGAAATCTTCCAGGTAGAGCCCCTCCTTGAAGGCATTTATACTGCCTACAAGAGATAAGAATCCATCGTCTTTTAAAGGGGTTTTCCGATGGTGTACTTTGACAAGCGTTTCCAAAGAGGTCTTTTCATACATAATTTTAGCAAAAGATGAAAATGCATAGAAAGAAGGCAAAGAGCCTAGGCATGGTGGCTCATGACTGTAATCCTGGCACTTTGGGAGGCTGAGGTGGGAGGATCACCAGAGGTCAGGAGTTCAAGACAAGCCTGGCCCACATAGCGAAACCCCGTCTCTATTAAAAATAAATAAATTAGCCGGGCATGGTGGTGGGTATCTGTAATCCCAGCTATTCAGGAGGCTAAGGCAGGAGAATCACTTGAACCCGGGAGGTGGAGATTGCAGTGAGCCAAGATCGTACCACTGCACTCCAACCTGGGCAACAGAGTGGGACTCCGTCTCAAAAAGAAAAAGAAAAAAAGGCAAAGATCAAAGTTATTGAGTCTTCGGGGAGTCTAATCTGGGAGGCAAGAAATCTAATAAGCGCCCACTTCATTTATGAAGGCTTTACAGACATCAAAATGTGAGCACGGGGCTTCAGTCCAATCACAGGCAGTCGAGGTCCCTCCCTCCCCATTTTCTCTTCAGTGTTATGATTGTCATTCTTTTCTCCTTCCCAGGGACGAAGGTGCCTACTCTGAACATCAGGTTACTGAGCACGTGCTCTCAGGCAACACTGGTTTCTATGACCCATCTATCTGCAGGCTCTGCTGGGTGTCTGTATAATTAATACTCCCATATGTTTCTGTTAAAAATTCAAGCTTTATTGATTTGTATAAACAGAACTCTCTACTTCAGGCCCATTTCCCCAGTGAAAGATGCTCAAGGCGAACCTTCTGTTACCCTTCTCTTTTGTTTCTAGTTGCTTTTCCCAATGTCATGCTCTTTGTGGCATTTTTCAGGTTTCCCAACGTTCTCAAATTTACCCCCCTTCAGAGCCAGCTTTACAGAAGAGACTACTTTATACTGAAGACCTCTGAGTACCTAAGCAGCTAAATACTCCTGGGTAAGGCCCCAAATTATCTTAATTTTTACAGCATCTTGCTTGCCTGCAAAAAGCATTATAGTGATATTCAAATGTATTTTGTTCACAATTTCCCAAATTAAGATGATCATACTTTTATTATTCCAAGAGAAATGATATTTAGTTATATAGAGATGTTACGTTTCTGAAACCTAAAATACAATGCAACATTTGAATCCTAAATTCAAAGGCAGTCTTCTCTTTAAGCACTTGAGTTTATATTGTTTATAACCATTAAACAGAAATAGGAATCAGAATTTCATATCTGGAGGTGGCCACCTGAAATACTGTTCTTAGTAAGTAATTGAATGCTTTTGGAGCATTTTAAAAGAAGAGATTTTGAAATCACCAAGAGAAAGAACCATCTTTCTTCTTTTCCTTTTAATTTTAAGTTATGAACGGCTTGGTATCAGGTCAGAAATCATCATTGGTGTCTTTATTACTGCCTTAAAGCATGTTCTGAAAATAAGTGGGTTTTCCATTTTGAATGCAGAATCAATAGTATGGAGATACCCTTTTCAGAGTGCACAAACTCTAATTTCAGAGCACGACTTTTCCGAGTGCGAATGAAAGCAGAGGGGTTTATGATGGGGATAACTTCAGTTGTGAGCTGTAATGCTCTTTGAGTCTGGAGTGGTGTTAATGTTCTGAGAGACAGGGAAAACAGTGAGGCTAACGTGGGGAGGATGCCACCAACCCTTCATTCTTACAATACCCCGATTGCTCCCAGCATATCTGAAGCACAGGCTGGGGAAGGGATTTCCGGATGGTCTGTTGCCATCCAACTTACAGTATATTTTTAACCTACACATGGCTATCCTGAGAATGCTTTCTAGTTAGATATTCAGTCCTGAGTCATAACTATTAATTTTGGCATATAATATCTTCCTTACTTAGATTCAAAGCTTAATTATTATATTCCACTTCAGCAAGTAAATTAAAATAGGATCAAGCAATTATGTTTGGTAGCCCTAAGTGACTTTCAAATGATTAAAAAACACACATAAAATAAGCATTATTGTGGTGATTTTGTAGGCAGTGAAACTAGCTAGGTTGTGGGATTTCAAGAGATAAAAAGCAGACCACCAATCAGCAATTTGAAATGAACTCTTACCCTTTGAAACTGAGCTTAAAGGCTACTTTCTGGGGAAAGGCTTCCACGGTCTCCCAGGCTGACAGGATGGCTTTCCTCTTGTTCCCCTCTCTGCCACTTTTCCCATGCACTGCCCTGGATCTTAGTGTGGTGTGCTTGCTTCCCTATGGGGAGTTCCTTGAGGACTGCTCACACCTTTCTTGATTTGTCTTCACCATAATGACCAGCACATAGTCTTACATTGAGCCCTATGAAGTGGCCATTTTTCAAGTCAAGAATGGCTAAGTACCAGCAATTTCATAGGATTCAATCTAATGGTTGCTGAAATCTATGACTGTTAAAGGAACAGACCAGTGAATTAATGTATCATAACAACCATGTAGCCAGCATTATAAGGAACCACAGTCTGGGTGCGGTGGCTCTCGCCTGTAATCCCAGCACTTAGGGAGGCTGAAATGGGCCGATTGCCTGAGCTCAGGAGTTCAAGACGAGCCTGGGCAACATGGTGAAACCCCATCTCTACTAAAATACAAAAAATTAGCCGGGCATGGTGGCGGGCGCCTGTAGTCCCAGCTACTTAGGAGGCTGAGGCAGAAAAATTGCTTGAACCCAGGAGGTGGAGGTTGCAGTGAGCCGAGATTTCACCACTGCACTCCAGCCTGAGCGAAAGAGCGAGACTCTGGGCGACGGAGCAAGACTCCATCTCCAAAAAAAAAAAAAAAAAAAGCACATTGCCAGTCTCTCAACACGCTGAGAGCTCAGCAAACTTTCAGAGAGCTCTGGTACCTACAGCCAGCAAGGAGGCCTTGCAAAGCTTGCAGGGGGACCACAAATGTGATTAGAGAGTTACCAAGACATTCCTATGGGGTGGAGAAAACTTTAAAGATTTTGGCTGGGTGTGGTGGCTCATGCCTGTAATCCCAGCACTTTGGGAGGCCGGGGTGGGCAGATCACCTGAGGTCAGGAGTTCAAGACCAGCCTGAACAACAAGGTGAAACCCCCATCTCTAGAAAAAAAAAAAAAAAGAAGATCGTGAGAGTTTTCAGTCTTAAGGAGGCAAGGCTTAGATCTTCATTTCTGCAACAGCAAAGTGGCTCAAATTGCAAGCATTAAGAAGAAAAGGCTTCTGGAGAGGGTAGAAGGATTCCTAAGGGCAGCTGGGAAGTTTCCCCTCTAGTCATCTTTAAAATAGTTTGGGTTCTCATCTGTCATTAATGAGGCTAAATGACCTTCCAAGTACTTTTCTGGTCACAGGAGCTCTGGCACAAAGGCTGAGGGAATACAGAAACTAAAACCAGGTGACAAGAACAGATAGTGGGCAAGCAGCCATTGAAACCACACCTCCTGCATATGACATGGCCGTTGTACTGCCTGTGTAACTCGCATGCTCTGGGGCCCAAGTCTGGCACAGCACAAAGCGATGCCCTCCATTTCTATATGCTGCTGATGCTGCATATCTGAGATCATACTTTGAGAACTACTGCTCTAAAAATGCGGTCGATCAGTTTGATTGAAAGTTACTGTCAGAACCGTTCTCTGCTGCTATGCATGTAAACTCGCTGTACTGCATCCTACATTAATTCAGAAAGAAGCTACTTTATCAAAACACACTGTTTTCCATTTGACAAGTGATTTCCAAAAATTCTTAGTTAGCATTAAGCTACAGCTCTTGGTCTTGAGAGCAATTAACAAGAATCATTTAATTCTTCATGGTTTCTCAGGGACTGTGAATGGATAAAACATTCTTCACATAAAACAAAGAGTTCAGTTCATAAGGACAGATTCAAGAGTTGCATCTAGAATAGATGTTGGCCGGGTGTAGTGGCTCACGCCTCTAATCTCAGCACTCTGAGAGGCCAAGACGGGCAGATCACTGAAGATCAGGAGTTCAAGATTAGCCTGGCCGCATGGTAAAACCCTGTCTCTACTAAAAATTAAAAAATCAGCTGGGCGTGGTGACGGGCACCTGTAATCCCAGCTAGTTGGGAGGCTGAGGCAGGAGAATCACCTGAACCTGGGAGGCAGTGATTGCAGTGAGCCAAGATTGCACCACCACACTCCAGCCTGGGCGACAGAGTTAATAACTCGTTAATAACAACGATAGAGTTAATAAGATCAGGGGTCACGCTGAAGATGAAGATATATAGTTTTTTATTAAAGTTCCCCTATTCTCCCTCAAATTAAGCACATGCTCTTGAGAGTTGTGATAGGCAAACATGAACATGGGCTTCTGTACTGTCTCTGGGAGTGTAATCTGGAACAAGTTTTCTGGAAGGCAATTTGAGAATAGTTATCCAAAGTTTCACAGTGTTTATACCCTTTGATCCAGCCATTCCAAATCTAGTGGCTCATTCTAAGGAAATAAACCAATTGCAAAAGATTTAGTTAGGTAAAGGGTGTTACCCATAGTACTGGTTATCATTTGAAAAAAATTAGAAATGACCCAATGACCAATGAGGAGAACTGGTTAAATAAGCTTGGTTCAACTATTGATTGGAATATTGTAATCAACCACAACAAACAATATTGGGGATGAATATGTATAGGAATAAAAATATTTCAAAATGTATTATTGTGTTTAAAATACATGATAAAACAGTGGGTGTGCAATATTTCCACTTATTAGAAAAATAGTGCCTACAAATGCATAAATTGTTGGTCTGGAGGATTACACAAGCATAAGATGTCAACAGGGAGGAATTTACCACTTCTAGGTGGTAAAATCACAGTTGTTTTTATTTCTCCTTCCTGTATTTCTATTTTAGAAGTGGATAGTAATGAATGTGCATTGCTTTTGTAATAAAATAAAATTTTAAAATGTAAGATTTTAATTAAAAATGCCAAATGCAAATGTGTGAAAAAACACACTGTTTGAATCTATCACTTATACGTGCAACTTCTGTGTTTTTTGGGGGTGTGCGTGATAAGCCATCTTGAGCTTATCAAGGGACCCACTGAGGAGCTCCTTCTTCTGGGAGGCAAGGGGCAGTTGTCAGCAAATGAGAGCACAGGACAGTATGTTTGGATTCCTGGCTTAGTTCCATTCCTTCCTCGCTGCGTGGTTAGGTACTCAACCTCCCTGGGTCTTAGTTACCTCATCTGTAAACAGGTATGTTAATATAGCATCTACATTTTAGAGTTGTGAGGACTGCACAGGATAATTCAGTGCCTAGCATGTAGTGAACATCAACAGATTTTAGCTATTACTGTTTAAAAACAATATCTTTTTTTGGTAGAGATGGGGGTCTTATCGTGTTGAACAAGCTGGTCTCAAACTCCTGGCCCCAAGAGATCCTCTTGCCTCAGTCTCCTAAAGTGCTGGGATTACAGGTGTGAGCCACCTTGCCCGGCCAGCTGTTATTGTTACTCTGAGGATGGATGCTTTCACTTAGGAAGTCCCTCTCCAAAGCAAAGCACTGGCCAAAGAGAGCAGAAACAAAATTGAAATCTGTGTGCATAACTGAACACTCTCCAGCCTACTTGTTATGATGGCAGGAAAACGGTAGTTGCAACAATGAACATTCAGTGGATCAATATATCTGGGCCAATGACAAGAGACTCAATCAATCAACATGTTTAGAAAGAGCTTGAGACAAGTGGGAATTAAAGACAGAAGCAGCCCAGGAAATCTTTCAGTGATGTGAAGTAGTGAGGGTGTTATATAGGAGAAAAGCTAGCAACAAGAGCAATAAAAAATAAGAAAGAGGCCGGGCGCGGTGCTTCAAGCCTGTAATCCCAGCACTTTGGGAGGACGAGATGGGCGGATCACAAGGTCAGGAGATCGAGACCATCCTGGCTAACACGGTGAAACCCCCGTCTCTACTGAAAAATACAAAAAACTAGCCGGGCGAGGTGGTGGGCGCCTATATTCCCAGCTACTCCGGAGGCTGAGGCAGGAGAATGGCATAAACCCGGGAGGCAGAGCTTGCAGTGAGCTGAGATCTGGCCACTGCACTCCAGCCCGGGCAAGAGCGAGACTCCATCTCAAAATAAATAAATAAATAAATAAATAAATAAATAAATAAATAAATAAATAAAAAATAAGAAAGAGAATTGGGGTTTGAAGACAATATGGAATAAGATGGTTGGTGCTCTTAAGCTTTCTAGGGAAGAAAACCTAGGCAATACCATTCAGGACATAGGCATGGGCAAGGACTTCATGTCTAAAACACCAAAAGCAATGGCAACAAAAGCCAAAATTGACAAATGGGATCTAATTAAACCAAAGAGCTTCTGCACAGCAAAAGAAACTAC
>NW_016811519.1:638366-640850 GCF_001698545.2 Rhinopithecus bieti | reverse complement strand
CTATTGTCCTAAAACACATAAAAAAGAGAAAAGTCTTAATACCTCAACTAAGGCACAGATAATTATTTGGAAATTTGTATATTTGAAAATTCACACTTTAGAAGTGCTTCTGGATTGAAAGTTTAAAAATCATACAGATTAAGAGGAATAGATTCAATGAGAACTATGGGGAAACTATCCAAATCCTTTGGGAAATAAAAGTTCCAAAACCTAAACACTCGATTTGCTTATTTCTGACTTAAAAATAATCTTAAAATATTTCCTTTCTTACACCAGGAAGGCAGATTTCTACCTTATCTTATTTGAAAACAGATATTTCTTTTGTGGGGACGATTATTTTAAAAAAATATTAATTGACACATAACTGTACATATTTATGGGGTACAATCTGATGTTTCAATATATGTATACATTGTGTTATGACAAATAGGGGTAATTGTCATACCTGGAACCTCAAACATTTATCATTTCTTTGTTTTCAGAATATTCAAAATCCTCTTCTAGCTATTTTCAAGTATACAGTACGGTATTGTTAGCTGCAGTCACCCATATGCCATTGGGCACCAGAACTTATTTTTCCTATCGAATTGTAAGTTTGTTACCACTGAGTAACCTCTCCCTATTCCCCTCCTCCTCATCTACCCTTTCCTGGCTCTGGTAACCACTGTTCTATTCTCTACTTGTATGAGATCAACTTTTGAGATTCCATGTATGAGTAAAATCATGCAGTATTTGTCTTTCTGTGTCTGGCCTATTTCACTTAACATAATGTCTTCCAGGTTCATCTATGTTGTCACAAATAACAGAATTTCATTCCTTTTTTTTTCCCTGAATAGTATTTTATTGTGTACATATACCACATTTTCTTTACCCATTCATCTGTTGATGGACACTTAATTTAAATAGACACTTAGCTTGGATCCACATCTTGGCCGTTGTGAATAGTGCTAGAGTAAACATGGAAGTGCAGATATCAACATAGTGATTTCATTTCCTTTGGATATATACCTAATACTGGGATTGCTGGATAATATAGTAGCTCTCTTTCTAATTTTTTGAGAAGCTGCCATACTGTTTCCATCATGGCTCTACTAATTTATATTCCCACCAACAATGTACAAGGGTTCTCTTTTCTCCACATTCTCACCAACATTTGTTATCTTTTGTCTTTTTGATAATAGCCATTCTAAATGGAGTAAGATGTGGTTTTTGCTTTGCACTTCCCTAATGATTCACTTTGAATTTGCTTTGCATTTCCCTACTGATTAACGATATTGAGCATTTTTTCATATACTTTTTGGCCATTTGTAAGTCTTCTTTCGATAAATGTCTGTTCTGGTCTTTTGCCCATTTTTAAGTAGATTATTTGTCAACTCAAAATGGATTAAAGACTTAAATAAAAGGCCTGAAACTACTAGAAGAAAACGTCAGAGAAACATGTCATGATATTGGACTGGGAAGAATTTTTTGGCTATGACTCCAAAAGCACAGGCAACAAAAGCAAAAATAGACACATGGGATTACATCAAACTAAAAGCCTTCTGCACAGCAAAGGAAACAACAACAGCAGAGGAGACATCTTAGAGAATGGGAGAAAATATCTGCAAGCTATACATCTGACGAGGATTAATATCCAGAATTTATAAGGGACCCAAACAATGCAATAGCAAAACAACAAATAATTCTATTTTTATTTCTTTTTAAGAGAAATTTCCTTGAGAACAAACACCTGTGAATGATACTAACCATCAACGACAGGATTAGAGAGAGTAAGACTGCAGAGAGTATTACACTGAATACAATGGCTTACCTCTTTACAGTAACAGATGTTTCCTAATTGTATATTTGATTAGGGAAGTGATGCACTACTGTAGTGAAAATTAAATCCTGGGGCAAAATTCAGGGTTGGGGGATGGGGTATGGGTAAACCTAGGGAGGCAAAATTGAAGAGTAGAACCTCATCTGGCCAGAGCAAATCCTTCACTTCGGCAAAAACTGTATGTCTTGGAACCTTTGAAGTGGGAGCTATTCATACCAACATAACAACAGCAACAAATCAACCCACTGAAAAGTCAAAGCAATATACTTATGGCTTTGTAAAATCCGGTCCTGTGAACACATTATTTAAAAGAGGTAACTCTCAGCTGGGTGCGGTGGCTCACACCTGTAATCCCAGCACTTTGGGAGGCCAAGGCGGGTGGATCACTTGAGGTCAGGAGTTTGAGACCAGCCTGGCCAACATGGTGAAACTCTGTCTCTATTAAAAATGCAAAAATTGGCCAGGCGCGGTGGCTCAAGCCTGTAATCCCAGTACTTTGGGAGGCCGAGACGGGCGGATCACGAGGTCAGGAGATCGAGCCCATCCTGGCTAACAAGGTGAAACCCTGTCTCTACTAAAAAATACAAAAAACTACCCAGGCAAGGTGGCGGGCGCCTGTAGTCCCAGCTACTTGGGAGGCTGAGGCAGGAGAATGGCGTAAACCC
>NW_016811519.1:546047-636760 GCF_001698545.2 Rhinopithecus bieti | reverse complement strand
GGACATGGAAGATGCTTCTTAAAAATCTCTGTAACCATTTCTTTTATGTACATTTGAAAATGCCTTTTGGAGACTTGAAACTGCTAAATTATTAGTTTATTTTTTACATAACGTCACTTAAATGAAAAGTGATTAAAATATATTTTTCCTACATTGCCATCTACAACACATCATATTTTATGGATGTTAGATTGCAACTCAGTGTTAAATCATGAAAATTCTACTTATAACTATAGAAGTGAATTGTGGACATAAAATGGTTATACCATTTGGATAATGGCACTAGGCAGCATTTGTATAATAACTAATGGGAAAAATTCATGGCTAGTGATGTATAAAATAAAATATTCTTTGCAGTAAAATATTCCCTTTATTAATGTTATAGAAGGGGGGATACAACAAGGAACTAACAATTTGTATGACAGTGTCAAATATTATTTTGATTTTAGAATTTCCTGTTTTGCTTTATTTGCATCTTAGAAGAGCATAATGGCATTGTTTGATGAAGCCTAATTATGCTGGACTGTTTTGAGCTGGTTTAGTTGTGGTAGTTGTGGATGTTGGGGATGAGAACTGAATAATCTTTGCCTGAAATGACCTACACTCTAGAATTTCCACTCTGGAGAACACTCAGTTCTAACTTGTGATTCCTAGTAGAACAAACTTTATTTTTCTAGCCTAGCAATGATCTAGAAGCAGAGGAATCCCAGTGCCTTTTAAAAGTTATTATGTGGTTTTCTTTTAAAAAGCTCCTGTTTTTGAAAAGTAGAATTTATGGGTACAATATCTGTTTATTATTTGCACATAAAATAAAACCATTTAAAAAGTGGAAAAAAAAAAACCCAAAAAAACCCAGGACAATGAATGTTCCTGGCACATTGGAGAGGCAGTCCAGTCTCTGGATTCACAGTATGGGTAGTGGAGTGGACTGCCTGGTTTCAAATCCTGGCTCTGCCACTTGCTATCTGTGTGACCTTGGGTAAGTGACTTAACTTCTCTTCGCCTTTGTCTTCCCATATGTAAAGTGGAAGCAATGGCAATATGCACTTCATGGACTGAATGAACTAATGCACATAATTCAGTTGTGCAGGGCAGGGTGTACAGCTCCCCACTGTTACCTGTTCTTCGCCCTAATAAACTGATTTTAGGAGGGTATGAGTACATGTCATTTTTTGGATCATCTATTATGATCCCTTAGGCTGATGGCAACTTGAAAATGCCTCTATGGTAATACTTCTATCACTTTGGGGGTAATTAAATGTTCACATGTTCGTTTCCTCCACTGGATTGTGAACTCAGTGGATTTTAGTCATCTTTGTTAACAAAGTACATTTAAGGAAACATCAGAATTCGGAATCACACTGATTTACTTATTACTGGGAGAGACATTTTAATTTTGGCTAAAATGCATACTTTGAACAGAAAACATCTTTTTTCAATTAAAAGAATAAACAGGTAACTCTTAATCTACAATACTTTGGTCTAATAATATTACCATGAATCAACTTTTTAGATCATCTGTGTCCTAAAGTATTTTTCATGGGGAGTTCTGATTGAATTGGGACTTTTGGTTGAAATGCCACCATGCTGAGAACAGAGAAAACAGCAACTTGGGGTTCAAACTGAAAATTAGCTGCAAGTTGAGATCGACATCCTTTATAGTTGGTGGAAATTCTCATTCATAATAGAATAGCTCCAGATAGCAGCCCAACCTTACGCTTCTGGTTTTGAAAGACTCTGGTGAAATGTAGTGAATGCAACCTTAGCTACTTTATCAAGAACTGAGACTTATTTAATCCAGATTGGAAATAAGGGTTTATGATAGTCCAAGAAGTAATGAAGTTTCTATTTTCATGTAAACTATGTAAGCACCAAGGGCACCAAACCAGAAACATGCCCCCCAAAACAGAAGAATGGCTTCTAAATATATGTTTTTTTCTAAGTTTCATTTTAAGCAACAGATGAGTATTTAACTAAATTATTCTCTACTGAGACTACTAAAATGGCTTTTCTATTGCTATCAGGATGTAATTTCAGATCCATTCAATTTCATGAAATTGAGATTCAAATCATAGATCTGGTATATTTTAAATGATGCTGCACATGCACTAGGCAATATTGATGCTGATTATGACACTGGAGTAGCTGGACTCAGGTAATTTAGTTAAAAGTATTAAATCAGAGATGCCAAATTAATTTATTAGACATGTTCATGAATATTTCCAAAATTATTACGAGGCTTGATGAATGAAAACTTTCCCTTTTTCTTATTGTTCATTGGTGACACAAATTTGGTCAGATAAATATTTAGAATACAAGATTTCCAGAATTATAAAACCAGGGAGAACTCTAAAGTGTATCTAGTCTATATGTTCTCATTTTATATGTAAGAAAACAGAGGATCAGGGAAGCAGGAGAATGTAGTGGTTAAAAGCCTGGGCTCTGGAGTCAGACAGACCTGAGTTCCAGTCTCAGATTGGCAAGTTATTCTCCGTGTGACCCTGAGTAAGTTATTCAACCTCTGTAAGCCTCCATTTCTTCATCTGTAAAATGGGGACAATAATTGTACTAGGGGACACTGTAAGGACTCAGTAAATGTTAGCAGCTATCATATTATTTTTATGAATAACAAGTGACTCCTAAGGCAACTAAGCAGCAATAGAACTAGAACTTAAGAGTTTCTGACACATACAGAAGCTTTTTTTTCATCTAAACACAGTACCTAAGTTAAAAATTCACTGGTACTGACAATTTAAGTACTGTATAACTCTACATTAAATAGAAGGATAACTATTTCAGTCTTTTTTGCTATTAATTGATCAAAATACTAGTGATTACATATTGAAGTCTCAATTTCATGAAGATTCACACACATTTAGCTTTCCATAAACAAATGGATATTTCATGTTTACCTTCATAGCTATTTCAGTGTAATTATATGCTCTTAAATTATTTTCCACCAAAAGCTGCTCATATAAAATAAACAACAAAGTATACTGGCCATAAATAAAAGTTAGCATTCCACATACTAATGACCTTAAATTTGACTTTAGTTAGATGCTATATTGAATAAGTCTGATATTCTTGATTTGTGCAGTTACTCAGATACCACCATAGCCTCTATACACCTGCTATGGAGGAAGCAAGAACAAGGGACACACAAAAGGAACAGGTGGGTCTGCAACATGAGTTAGAGTTGCTTTGGCTGAAATAGACACCTAGGAATCAAGCAGCCACTAATTATAGATATTTGGAATAGCCATTTTTTGTGTGTGTGTGACAGAGTTTCACTCTTGTCACCCAGGCTGGAGCACAATGGCGTGATTTCATCTCACTGCAAGCTCTGCCTTCAGGTTCAAGTGATTCTCCTGCCTCAACCTCCCAAGTAGCTGGGATTACAGGTGCACACCACCATGCTTGGCTAATTTTTGTAGTTTTAGTAGAGAAGGGGTTTTGCCATGTTGGCCAGGCTGGTGTTGAACTCCTGATCTCAGGTGATCCACCTGCCTTGACCTCCCAAAGTGCTGGGATTACAGACGTGAGCCACTGTGCCCGGCCTGGAATTGCCATTTTTGGTCAACATATGCACTTAAATAGTTCATTCCACTCAAAGTTGAATATTTTTCTTAAATTTTAAAAAAACGGATAAGAAATTGCATAAAGAATATTAGCTTTATATAATACGCTCCTAATTCTTCTGCTTTTGATAATTTTAGTTAATTGGTGATCTTTTCAGTAAATATTCTCAGACTATCGAGTGAGTGCTTAAAACCTTTTCTTGTAATAAAGATCATTTTTCTAATCTCGAAAATGATACAATTTTAAATCTTTAAAAATAACTAAGAACAAATATAATATAGTACAAATAGAGCAAATAGACATTAACTCAAACTATAGTGAGATAAGTTCAAGTCTAAACATGCAGAAAGTGAGAGCACCTTTTTATGTAATACCAATGTGATTCAGCAGACCAAGAGATGAAGAAAATAGTAATTTGAAAGGTGGCAATTTGTATCCATACCCGGTATTTAGTATTTCAGCTACTAGAAATAAAGTAATTTGGCAGACTTACCCGCATTTTTGCACAAGCATCTTGGGTTGACTCTGTCCCCCTAAGCTCTTTTATCAGCATAGAACCTAAATACTAAAATACAAAAAAAATTCAATGATTTATGAAATGGAATATAAATATGAGCAACGTTTTAAAAACAAATTGTGGAAGTATTACTAGCTAGGTTTCCTGGCTGTAAGTTGTTGCATAACTTTAAAAAACTGACAGTAACTAATCCTAACAAATAAATGCATTCATAGAGAAAATGCAGCAGAATTAACCATAAGTTCTGGGGGCTGTAATTGCTCTTTATAATGAAACTGCAGCATCTTCTAAAGATGCTGTCTTTCAAATCATATTTAACTGCAAAATGGGGGCATCTAAAATGTTTTCCCCTTTTTTCAGGCAGCAATGTCTGCAAAAATAAATCACACTACTATCTCTGTAATTACAGGGTTGCATGAGACAGCTGAGAAGCTAAGCAATATGTCCCCCATTTGGGCTTATTCTGCTGCATAGGTAATTAATGTTAGGCTTTTAGGCAGAGATGCAGTTTTGGACCTTTTTCATTCACAGCTGTGTGCCCTATGGTTGATCCACCTGAAAACGGAATAGGAGGGTAGGGGGAGGGAGAGAGGCATTCTCAGTTGTTTCACAGGGGAAGAGAGCTGGGTTCCTGGTGCAAAGTGCCACCTGGAGGGCTGAATGGAGCTAGAAGGATGACAAAGTCTTCTCCCAAGAATTGCCAACCACTTTGTTGTTAGAAGACCAGATCCCATACTGTATCATCCTGGTACAAAATGCCCCTCATGCTCCAGCTTCTGGCTGGGGCCAAATGGTTTCAAACAAAATGTCTGATTTGCCTTTCTATCAATTGACTCCTCTTCAACCTTTTGAAGCTTTAGTAGGGGTTTTCCCTTTTGTCATTCCTCCACCCCTTGCCCTTTCCCCACATCCCCAAAGAGCTCTATATATGTTTTTTTAAAAAGTGAATTACAATAATTATTTTAGAAGATATTTGATGACACTTCCTGACAAGACTGGAGACATCCTAGTACTTTACAGAGACGGGGATGGGAACCACTCTTGTGGACTAGGGAAGTCCCTGACTTGAAGAAGACATGAGATGGCACAACAGGAGAGGGCGTCGTCAGGGCCTTGGAGAAAGGCATGTTCAGAAAGGCTCAGGGACTTGGGGTTTGGAGGGAGTTTTGGAGGGAGGAGCCATTTCAATCCTACAGTTTTGGGCAATACCACTGAAATCCAAAGCTGCAATAAAAGTAAGCAGTAAAAGAGGGGCAGAGAGCAGAAAATGAAAAGAAAAAAAAAAAAAAAAAACCCAATTGCTATGAGATAACCAAAATGTCCATCTTCATCAAATGAAGGTGAAATTTATTATCCTTTGGTAAAATCCTTATCTTTTAAGTTATCAGGGAAGTTTGCCTGACTGAAATATTTCTTTTTGGGAGGCAGTTTCAATGCACTGCTGAAGGTTCAGCCACTTTTTCTGCTGTTGTCATGACAACCACCACCTGACCCCAAACCTACAGTATCTTTTGAACATTTAGCTGTTCCTATTACATTTCTCAGCTAAGTATAATTATTTCCTCTCTTCTAAAAAACTAACAACAACTAAGAAAGAAAAATAGTATAATCCTATTGATGACTGTGAAAAGAATCTGGTATTCACATAAAATGGCAGACCCAATGTTTGGTGAATGAGCAGAGATGTATATATGTGCCATATTTACACTCATTTCCATTTTAAGATTGTACGTTATCACATTCATTTAAAAATATACAACTATAGAAGAGGTCACAACAGACCTTAAACTTACAAGATTAAAAAGTTTTTTAAGGCCGGGCGCGGTGGCTCAAGCCTGTAATCCCAGCACTTTGGGAAGCCGAGACGGGAGGATCACGAGGTCAGGAGATCGAGACCATCCTGGCTAACACGGTGAAACCCCGTCTCTACTAAAAAATACAAAAAACTAGCCAGGCGAGGTGGCGGCGCCTGTAGTCCCAGCTACTCGGGAGGCTGAGGCAGGAGAATGGCGGGAACCCGGGAGGCGGAGCTTGCAGTGAGCCGAGATCCGGCCACAGCACTCCAGCCTGGGCCACAGAGCGAGACTCCATCTCAAAAATAAATAAATAAATAAATAAATAAAAATAAAAAATAAAATAAAATAAAAGTTTTTAAAGCTCTAGTTATTTGGACTTTCTCTTTGGATAGAAGGCTACTTTAAGAAAAGTGAAGACAAAACACTTTAAAATTTCAGTGATGGATATGGATATTTTGGTATATTTTCAATATAAATGAAAAACAAGCCGAAAACACACCCCTATCTCCACTTGGGCCTAAATACTGAATTGAGGGTAACTTACAAAAGCTTTGTAATCACATGACTGGAAGATAAGCTTCTCTGGGTGATGCTGCCAGTACTGTACCGGAGTGGAGGCTGTGGCTTCATTCGGAGGTCGCAAGGTAATGGAAGGTTCTCCCCAGTCTCCTGTCTGAAAATGACATTTATTCTAGAGGCAATATGAGCAGTCAGCAAAGTTCATTCCCTATAGCTACCCTGAGCTCACCTTACACGCATGTGCTGTGTATGTGCCAATGCATTTGGGTGTCTTATGTGAATATAAATACTTTGGTTATTACATTTTTATACGTATTAGCATATTTCTCAAGGCTGAGTTAATTTTTGAGGTGTGGAGTTGAATTATTCTATTTTTAGAATGATACCCTAAGCTAAGTCACTTTAAAATAAAACATGAAGATATTAATAAATGATTTACTAATCACAGTTTTCCATCACAACAGCAAAGGACATACAATCTTTGAAAGAATTTTCTGTTTTTAACTTGACTGAAATTTTTAGTTTGAATTGCTTTCACATTCAGAACACACAGTTCTATAAATTTCAGTTCCCAAATATGACATGTACTAGCCACTTTGAATAATTTTAGATCTCTGGAGAAATGGTAGTGTAAGCATGATGCTAAACAAAATTTAAAAATTTACTAATGGGTGACAACGAGTTTCTCTCGTCTGAATTCAACTGCACTGATTTAATGATGCTGTGATTGTCTCAGATGTATTCAGCTAGTTTTCTCAGAAAACTTAATGTACCAATGAAGACTGAACAGTGAAATGCCAAGTTTGGTCACACGTACATATGCATGTACTTTGAGGATTCTGATTCACAAATACAAGCACATTCCCAAATGATGGTCTATCATATAATAGAGACCTGAAACAAGAGGACCTCCCATCATTTCATTTATCATTTTCCATGAGGTTAGCCTCAACCTGTTTCATCACTATAATAGCTTAATGTGAGCACCTATAAAGTCAAAGGCCAGTGTTGGCAGGTATTTTCTGGGCTCTACTCTCATTTATATACTACACATGAGATATTTCTTACTCTTTCTCCTGGGAAAGATTTGGATTTTTCAAAACTCAGCTCTTTGCTCTCAAATGGACATAACTAAAACTAAATAGGCAGATTTCTAGAGTTACTGTCATCTAACCTAGATTTGGCTATATATAGAACTATGAGAAATTACTTTTCTCAGGAGTTGGAAGAGTGTTAAAAGGTCTCATAAACTCCAAAACCAAATAAAACCTTGGTTAGAGAATAAGTTCCACAGAAGTGCTAGAAAGTGTGTTGACACACTCTGGGATTTCTTAAGGAGAATTTTTAAGGAGTCTAGGACAAGAATGAAAAATTTTGGACACAGGTGTATGTTTTGGGAGAGAAAGGAAGTTCTCTGCTTCATTAAATTCTTTGAAAGAATCTAGAAACCCCAAAAGATTAAGACCCACAGTTCTCTAGGAATGGCATACATAGGGTGCATATTTTGGGGAGAACTAGCTCTCCAATTTTCTTTGTGCAGTTTGGACTTACATTAGGTGACATATGAAGTAGCTGCCAATGATAAAAAGCCCTTTCTAGAGGACTTCAGTAACGCCACAGGCATTTTTTTTTTTTTTAAATAGCAGTGGAGTGCCTGAAGCTTTTCTCCTTGAGATGGGTCACTTCGAATTGCAGGAAGAGAAAATGAGCATCACGCTATTTCCTTGGCTTCTCACCGTAGTTAGTGTGTGACCAGTTGGAACTCCTTCGGCTCTTCTCTCCTGCTCCGTTCTCAGCCACTTTCTCCATTAGTTTGGTTTTGGTTGCTGATTTACTTTTACATTGCTCAATCCTCCTATTCCCTGTCTGTTGGTGTTTTTTATTTTTGTACACATTTATGGGGTATATGTGAAATTTTGTTACATATATATTGTCTGTTGGCATTGTTAAGATTTTACTTGCAATATTAACTTTAGCATTTTTATCTGTTTTATTATCCATTCCTGACTCATTCTTGAATTTTCTTTTATATTTATATGAATTTTAGTTTGTATAAGTGATAACTGACTGCAATTCTAAAACTAGATTAAGTTTTTCTTTGCCTTCTTATTTTGATTTTTTTCTTTTCCTTCTTTCTCAAATGGCTGGCTCTTTATTCTCTCTCTGGTCTTTATTTCATCTGGCTGTAACTTACAAAAAACTAGTATAAAATTCAAAATATAGGATATGTGGATTTCAATATCATTTTGAAGCTGAGTATAATCACTTTTAAGTGATAATAACTTAAAACTTTGGAAACATGCAGCTATGGGTTCTTAAACAAAAGCTTTACCCAAATCTAGCAAGTCATCCTCTAATCTCCCCCATTAAATTTCTCCCTCCTTCTCCCGCTCCCTCGGTAAAGCAACAACAACATGGCAAACAGGTATTGTACATTTAAGTCACAGGTAACACCGTTAACAAAACAACAGAAGTTTGCATGCAACTCCGTGGAATGATGAAAAAGGAGGATCTGGTTGGCTTCCAAAGATCCTTTGATCCAGTGTCTGCTGATGTGACAACTCAAACCAAGCATCAGATCTTCATGTGAACCCTATTACAGTTCAGCAGAGGTAGACCTTGGCCAAGCTCAACAGGCAGTTTTCAAAAAAGTCTGAACATGGCATGAGCTGGTGGTGTCATGAGTTGCAGGGCCAGGGCTGGGAACAGGACTAGGGGTGAGAATGAGTTGGGGGAAGCTAGGGTTATGAAAACATTTCACGTGTTAGTACATTAAGCATGCAAATCATATGCAAACTCATTCTCTAATTGTTCAATTAACTCACACACTTTTATAATTAAACTTTAATGTGAGTTCCATACATTTAAAGCCAGAGCCACAGCCAAATGCTGATCCAAATATTTACATCATCCACATAAGTTGTAGCAGCCACTGTGGGAATAACAAGCCCTGGCACATACATTCCAATCTCGGTCTGGAAATCACTGAAATCCCTTATTTGATAACCACTTGAAGAAATTAGTGGAACATTCACTTAAATCTGTTTAGACAGCGCCATCATCTGCTCTCCCATGACTCCACTTTGTCTAAAAATCACAAACCACTTTCTTTGAATTGACAGTGATCTGAAAGGATCTCCCCTAGGTGCTGAGGTGGGAGATAATTACAAGGAAAAGAAATATAATCCTTATTTCATTTTCTTTGTGGCCTTCAAACATTGCTTCAGTTCAAATATTGTTAAATTCCCTATGGGGACTGAATCTACCTTTCTGGAAAGAGACACTGAATTTTATCATATTTAGTGCTATTTCCAGAAATTCATTTTGAAACAGAAGGAAAAGTGTTCTTAAGATTGAATTTATTAGAAAATAATATCTTTTCTGCCTGGAAATTAATCAACTTCTCTCCCCGCCCCTGCCTATTTTTTTTTTTAAACTTAGATCTAAAATATTTAGAGGACTCAATTTGTAGATGTTAATTCTTCTTTTGGAATTAATTTAATGGAAATGGATGGACTCCAACAACTGGACTTAACATTATACTGTTGTAAAGGACAGGTATGACCCTGGCCCTTGGCTGGGATTCAGCTTTACCTGGTTGACTGCCAGTAAGAACAAAAGAGTTCAGAGAACAAGGGTGCCTTAGGTCTCAACCCTCCTGGAGGCTGAATTACAGCAGGAATAAGCTATGGAGGAATTAGGTAGAGTAGTTACTATATGGAATGGAAGAAGAGGTCAAAAAAGAAATAAAGATTTTTGCCTCATACATAAAATCATTTTGAACTTTGAAACCTAGTGTTAGGTCTTGTCGACTAGTACATTCATGTCTACATAATACTTGCATCTCTTTAGGCAAATATTTTTAAATTTAGCAATTTTCCACTTAAGAATGCTTATTAAATATTAAATAACAGACCTAAGAAGTCTTTGGCCTCAATAATGGTTTATAATCAAAGCTTATCTCTAATGAAAAGTAGACCTAAACACAGCTAACAATACAATATTTAATTAGAATAACAACATGAAGTAGGAAAAGTTTAGGGTAGAATTCTGTCATATTTTGAATTATTATTGACACAGTGGTCTTTGAAAGGATTCCTTAAGTAATTATAAATGAGAAATTAAAATGATTCAAGGTACTCCTAATAAATGTCTTCAGGCTATCTCTTTGGCACTTAAAATATTTACAGAAAATCTTTCCTTTAGGTTCATGTATTTGAATGATCTTAATATTCCAAGAATTTTGTCATGGCTTAAAACTTCATTTATTTGGTATTTATTATTCTTTTTTATATGTATGCTTAAGGCCTTTTCTTTTTTTTAATAAGCACACTAAAGAACATCAATTAAACAGAGGAAAATGTACATCATTAGCTCTCTTCTTCAAACTCAAATAAAAACTAAACCGCTAACATAAAGAAAAAAACAATTTGAGATTAGAATTTTAAATGGAGAATTGATTCTGTTTAACACGCGTTTGCAACTGCCAGCTACAAATTCATAGTCTGGGTGAGTCTGAAGGACTATAATTGGGCCACATCTAATATAATGTAATTAAATTAAACATTCTCTTATACCAACAACTGAAAAACACAAAAGCATCAATGGAATTTAGTTAAAAAACAAAAAAGTCACAAAAGTCTATAGAGAGATTTTTACTGGATGGCAGATTCCAAATTGCAGCTTTTAAACTTTGTATTATTTTAACAGCTGGTAAATAGCTGCAAATTTTAAGTTCACATGCACTGGACGCCTATGGCAAATTCTCAAACAAATTGTTATCAGGTAGCCATCTCCCTCCAAAAGGGAAACTGAATATTACATATTCTATATGCTCTGAGAACACAAAGGAAAAACCTTCTCTATGTTATTTTCTGTCTTTTTTTTTTTTTTCCGAGATCGAGTCTCCTGTCACCCAGGTTGGAGTGCGATGGCACAATCTGGGCTCACTGCAACCTCCGCTTCCTAGGTTCCAGTGATCCCCCTGCCTCAGTCTCCCAAGTGGCTGCGATTATAGACATATGCCACCACACCTGGCTAACTTTTGTATATTTAGTAGAAACAGGGTTTCACCATGTTGGCCAGCCTGGTCTCGAACTCCTGGCCTCAAGTGATCCACCCGCCTCGGCCTCCCAAAGTGCTGGGATTATAAGCATGAGCCACTGGACCAGGCCTTTATGTTATTTTCTTCTCAAGGAAAAGTTTCCTAAGGATGTCAGTAGATAATTAAAAGCCATGCTTACAACTAAGTTTTCTAACATTAATAGAAAAGTATGGCATTTTCCAAGCCTTGTATTATTCTAAAAATTTTTAAAATTAGGATTTAATTGATTTTTAAAAATAGAACCTTTAAAATCTTTTCTAGGAGGACTGCGCCCACCTACTTGCTTNTTAGTAGAAACAGGGTTTCACCATGTTGGCCAGCCTGGTCTCGAACTCCTGGCCTCAAGTGATCCACCCGCCTCGGCCTCCCAAAGTGCTGGGATTATAAGCATGAGCCACTGGACCAGGCCTTTATGTTATTTTCTTCTCAAGGAAAAAGTTTCCTAAGGATGTCAGTAGATAATTAAAAGCCATGCTTACAACTAAGTTTTCTAACATTAATAGAAAAGTATGGCATTTTCCAAGCCTTGTATTATTCTTTAAAAATTTTTAAAATTAGGATTTAATTGATTTTTAAAAATAGAACCTTTAAAATCTTTTCTAGGAGGACTGCTCCCACCTACTTGCTTGTAAATTTAGATCTGAATATTAACAAACATTATTCTCAATTTCTTCAGAACACTTAATGAAAAACTAAAATGATTTTAAAGGACAACTATTGTTTTAAGGTTTTACTTTCAATAATTCTGACAAATTTCAGAGATGGGCTACCCAAACCTACATAAGATACATGTGATTACATTTACTTTCTGTAATCTCTAAGGCTTTGAAGAATGCTATACACAGCTCTATGCTTATAAATATGCATACATATATTTGAATGTGAATGTAAGGAAAAGGCTTCCTATAAACATTCACACACATACGAAAGCAGGATGTTGTAGTTATTCTTTCAAAAAATCTTCAAGAATGAAGAATGCTAGTTTGATCAAATGCAGTTGGTTATACTGAATTTGTTCCTTTAGATAAAAAAGAGCAGAGATGGCCACTTATGAACACATAAAAGCTCTGATTAGCATTTATGAGTTCAAGAGGAACTGCTGGGTCACGTGAACACCAGTACCAGGCAATGTATAGACACCACGGCCCTCAAGAGCCAGAAGTCCCATGCATAGGAGGACATATGTGCCTGATGCAGCATCCCAAAAGGCACTTCACAAAAATGCCCGTGGCATCGCTTCACATGCCGCCCCAAGAATTCTGCTCAGTGATTCTCAACCAAGTGTCTCAACTTCTCAGACAGCAGGCTATCCAATGGGAGAAATTCAAAAGGGTGTGCAAATAGAATAGTATTTTAAAATACAGAACATAAAACCTCAAACATTTAAATGTTTATTTTCCAAATAGAAATAAACTTTTTCTAAAGTATGCAAAGGTGAAATATGAACATTTGAAAATTACGCAGCTCAGAGTAAAATGGGTCACAATTTCATACAATTTGCAAAGATCAATTCAGTACTGTCAAATGGAAAAAGGCTGAGAACCACTTTGTAGCTGTAACCGTGCCTCTCCCAGCTCACCTCCCCCCACATTTGCATCAAATATATACAGAATAACATGCAAATCATACTCAGAAATTTCTCACAAGTAAAGCACATGAATCTTTGAGAATCATTAGACACAAAGGGTTGAATAGTCCATGAATACGGGGAAGTACAAAATGGGGAGGAGTAACGCTGATATATACATGTGTGTATATATATATCAATTTACCCATTTCTTTTTCCTGTAAAAGCAAGTTAACACAGACGCCTGGAATGAAAGCCAAAACTCACATGGGACATATTTTAACCATAGACTTTAAAACCAAGTATATTTCTTTTTTAGGACAATGTTTGCACATCAACTCATCACAAGGCACAGTAAATGAAGTATAATAGACAAAGAGTCTCAGAGTCACCAGACATTACAAATTTTCTGCATTACCAGGACACAGTACCTATAGCTGTTGACAACACTGTGCAACACAGTACATAGCGCAAGTTCAGGAGAAAAAAAGAACCATTTGTAACCTTACATTATGAACCTGATGGATCGCTGAGAAAGGAAATCCTGCGTTCTGATTCGTCCATATTTCACAGACAGACGACTGCTGATATAAACAGAAAACTATCTTATCTTGTCAATATTTAAAACATGGTAGCTACCAAAGTAGCATCCAGGAAGGAAAAGAGGAAAATAACAAAATGCAAAGAATCACATTAAAAAAAAAACCTCAAAAAATGTTTTAGGGTGCTCAAGGTTTAATAATTGACTTCCAAGTCATTCTTTTTGCTTTAAAACATTTTGAGTTGACCGAAAAAAATCATTTATGCATTTATGCAAGGAAAGTTACCAATAAATTCATGCCTTAGAAAAAAGCAAACTGTATTTTATATTTGCCGGAAAACCAGAAATACCTTCCCCCTTCACGTCACTACTTTCAGAGGATAAATATTTTATCAACTTCAAGAAAACAAGAAAAAACCTTTAACACAGGTCTGACATTTTTATTTTCTTATCTTCAATGACCAAGAGTAAACAGTGTAATAAAATGACTTTTCCTGATTTGGTCATTGCTCTATTTGATAAACCTAGAAGACATTTATGCCTCCAGAGTTCTTATGGGCAAAACTCTGTAGTTAACAAAGGAAGACGTGTCAGCTTGCTACCCAGCACTGGAGGAGTGAAGGAGGTGGCAGGAAGGAGGCTGGGGCAGGGAAGAACCGAAGTCAGGGAAATTCAGTTCTGTTCCTCAAGCAGAAACCCGTGGGAATAGCATTTGTGAGTCTAATGATTCAGCTCCATGATTCTGGCTCTCCCCCGCACCATTAATAAGATAAAGCAGTAATGTTTGCTCAGAACCAAACACCAAACTAACCAGCATCCCTTCCCAGGAGTTAGAGCAGAAATCTTCAAATAGACCGACTGAGCTCTTGGCTTGACCATCCCAAGTTCTGTTCCCAAATTTCATCTTTCTAAAACACACTGTGAAATTAAATCACAGAAAATGGCAGAGCATGTAAACTTATTCAGCAAGCTCTGAGCATCTTCAGCATTCACAAGCAGTCCGTACAAAGATCATTGAAGGAAGAAGGCAAGCACATAACCGCAATATGGTTAAGAGACCCAGCAAAGAACTGTATCATCAGCAAACAAGTGATAGAAAAGAAAGCTTATCCCTAGCTAAAAGTTTCCTCACCCCAGAAACGCTCACCAGCAATTTAACACCTCTCTCTCTAGTTACAACTGCATCTCCATACACCCCTACACCTTTGCTTTCCATGCCTTCTGTTAACCAGAGGCTGGCTGGGGATGGACCGTCAGGAAGATGGCCTTCTGTTCAGGAAGTTAGATCCCCAGGGTCTGTCTAAAGGCACTTCCAAACACCTTTCACTTAAACCAGCTCTGCTATCCTCAGTTCCCTCTCTAAACTCCATGCTATTTTATACATCCATAGGGGGTTCTTCCTCTTCTTACCTTTCTAGAGAGTTCAGTCTTGGACCCATCCACTCTGTTGGCCTTGTCTCCAATAGTTGTCATCTGATTTGAATGTACTAACTCCATGCTTTAGCTGGATTATCATCTTAAGTGGCATCCTCATCCACTCCTGAGCGAATTCTTTACACAAATCACATCTTCTACAACTTTCACACATTTCTCATGTTAATCTAATGCTAGAAGTGCTTCTAGCACTTCCAGTGCTAAATAATCCAGAGACCACCTGTCATCTGATAGATGAAGACACAGACATTTAAAGAGGTGAAGTGGCTTGCTCAGGTCACACAGGTGAGTGGCACAATGTGTCAGCCTGCTGGGATGGCCAAGAAGGAGTGTAAGCCTGGTACTGATGTCACCAGAAGGCAGAGGGTCGCTCTAGCTATATACAGCCTGGTTCTACTGACCCTGAAATGAATAGAAACTAAAAATAAAATTCTAAGCCCCCTCATAGACTGAAGGGACCCCCTTGTGGCCAAGGAGACCCCAGAAAAACCTTAAAATTGAATTTCTGACCATGATGGGATGGGAGGTGAGACAAGCCTCATTATACCTCCTCTCTTTCATGGTTTAGACAAAACAACTGGTCGGAATTAATGTTAAAATAGAGATCATAAGAGTGATAGAACAGTCTCCTTGTGGCAATAAGATACCGAATTATCAACAGGACCCGAGGCCACGCCAGGCAAAGGTTAAATCACACACCCCTACACCTAAAGAATAAACTACGTTCCAACTGCCACAAGGTTTTTCTTTTTCTCTAGCAGCTAAACAGGCACTGGCCTTAAGAGAAGCAATATTTAAACAATTTGCAGCTCCACCAGATGCTGACTGGGCCTCAGCCCCTGCTCCACCAACCATAACTACAGCTGGACAAGTGATTGATTCAGTGACTTTATCCAAAAAAGATCACTGACCGTGGACTAGTTCTGGTTGGTCTACAGAGATTGCACACTTGTGTGCCTTCATGTCTTGAAAAGCCCTTCTGATGTATAGGACTAACTGTAATATATCTACATGTTAAGTCTCCAACCCAAAGTGAACATAGGTCACATGTTACATGCATGTTTGTTGAATACACGTGTGTCAGGACTACCTTCATGAATATTCACAGCTCTTGTAACACATTGAATATATGCGTTTAGCTAACCTGTTCAGCGTAAATCTTCTACTGTAAGCCCTTCTCCTTCGAAGAACCTGTCTCTGGGGTCTTGGTTGGAGGTGCTTCCCAGCCTGCGGGATGGCTACCTTGCAGGCTGTAACCTTTAGAAGAAATAAAGTCTCCTCTCCTTTACTAAATTCATATATATATAAGTTAACACAAGTATATCTAAATGCAATCAGTTCATGGAACAGTCTTAACTGTACTGGGGTTCAAACACCAAAAAGTTGTTTTAGATTATTTTAGTTACTCCCAAAGGGGCCATCCATGCCCAGTCTGCCTGCCTGATGGGCACCAGGCCATTTAACCTTTTGGGCAGACTGCATAACTTCCTGGTCACTTTGAATCATGAAGACTCCATTTTGTATGAAATCCAAACTCATATCTGATTCAAACTTTTCCCTCCCTCATCACGTGCCAGTCTTGGGGCTTAAAAAGCCGGGGGTGGGTAAGAGAAGCTTGGTCTGCACTTTGACTTCTCCTAGGAGAGGGAAGGTGTCATGGTCTGCCTTGGATGTTCCCTGCCCCAAGCTCTACCTAGTTCATGTGTTTAGTTGGGGAGGAAGAAACAGGAGAAGGAAGAGGTCCCTTTCTTGTCTGGCTGTTTCTCTGGCAGCCACTACTGCTTTTCAGCTAATGTTAACATGGTCTCCCATGTGCTCTGCGTAGCAGCTGCTCCAATCTAGGTTTTCCTGTGTCCCCATGTGCGTACTTTGGAGGGCTCTTCTAGGGTAGAGGGCAGTTCCTCCCACTGCACAGTTCCTGGTGGCAGAAATCTGGCTCTAGCTTGACTTCTTCCAACTCCCACTCAGCCGTCCTAGGACACTTATATGCCCTTTGAGGGGAATCCAGGGGGACAAACATAACCTCAGCCCCCTTCTGCACATCCATGTGGCCCACACGACATGGACACATCCTTGTCACACAGACAGTAGAAGGGCGGGCTGCTCTGTGAACACTCCCCCTCTCTGCCAGGGCATCTCTCCCCAGGACTCTCTCTGTCAGCTTGGTAGGTGCTATGTGACCTGCCTGCCAGAAGTCCAGTATGGATACCAAGGACAGTTTTCCCTCCTAGCAGGCACCCCCAAGCCAGGTGTACATTCCTCCTGGACCCCTTCTCACCAGGATTGGAGAGCATGGGAGTGCACTCTGTCTCCTCTCTCATGGGAAAGGAGGAAAAGCCTTAGTTCTTTCCACAGGATTCAGACAATTCTCTGTCCTTCTCCAGCACTAACTAATGTCCCGCCTATGTGGACAAATAGCTGACCGGGGACAAGAGATTGATTCAGTAACCTTATCCAAATAAGATCACTTATATGGATCTTTTTTGAGGCAGGATTCACACCGCCTCCTTGTACACCCCGAAGTAGGTATCTGGCTCCATGATTGACAGCTTTCTTTTTAGAGCATGCAGTGCTTACTTAGTATCTACAGGAAAATTCTCACTTAGCATCCTGGGAATAGACCTTCCAATAGTGAATAGATCTTTCACTACTCACAGAAATTTACCAGAGTTAAGAAGGGAAAAGAGGATCCCATGTCATACTTATTTCATTAAAAAAAATCATATAAAAATTTTCTCAATGAAGACTAAAGAACCCACCCCTAGTCATATACACTGAGAGTTCACATATGGCTTATGTACATTTTTTAGATGTTATAATAAATATTTTCTATTTATAAGCTATGTTTTAAATTTAGAGAAAGTAAAACCTCTATAATTTCTAATACCGTCACGCACAATATAACGATGTTTCAGTTAGTGACAGACTGCATATGCTACAGGGGTCTCATAAGACTACAACACCATATTTTTACTGTATCTTTTGTGGAGGTTGGAAGAAGTAAAGCTAGAGCCAGATTTAGGTATGTTTAGATACACAAATACTCACCATTGTGTTACAATCACCTACAGTATTCAGCACAGTAACATGCTGTACAGGTTAGTAGGACCAATAGGCTAGATCATATATAGCCTAGCTGTGTAGTAGGTGACACCATCTCACATTGGGTAAATACACACTATGACGTTTGCATGATGAAATCACCTAACAATGCATTTCTCAGAATGTATCCCCATCATTAGGTTATGCATGACTGTCATCCTGTCAGTGCGAATGGTAAAAAGTCAGAATTTAAAAGAGTTTAAACTAAAAGGAGTTAATTGTGTTTTAGTTGTGAAAATTATTATTTTATATTTTTTGGCACAGAGTCTTTGCTCTGTTGCCCAGGCTAGGGTGCAGTGGTGCGATCGCGGCTTGCTGCAACCTCTGCTTCCTGGGTTCCAGTGATTCTTGTGCCTCAGCCACTCGAGTATCTATGACTACAGGCATATGCCACCATACCTAGCTAATTTTTGTATTTTTAGTAGATATGGGGTTTTACCATGTTGCCCAGGCTGGTCTCGAACTCCTGACCTCAAGTGATCCACCTACCTTAGCCTCCCAAAGTGCTAGGATGAAATTTGTTTTTTAAAAAACTGATGCATTCCAGATACCACAGTAGTTTTGTTAGCAGTAAATAATTTGTCAGGCTCACAGAGTAAGCAACTTAAGGCGGACCTGTCATAACTGGTGCATTCATAATATGAAATGGCTCTTCTCCTAGACAGAGGGTTATTATACCGTGTGCTGGAATTAATTTTTTAAATGCAAGAGTTTTCAGAGTAGAAATTAATTATGTTTATGAAAATAACATTTCAGGGTACAACATGTATTGAAGTACTGAGTTTTGAAAAGTTTTGAGAAAGAAATATAGTATCAGCCATAAAATTTCATCTGGGGCCCAAATTCCTAGAAAAGTAGTGAGTTAAGTTTTTTTCTTTTTTTTTTTTTTGAGATAGAGTCTTGTTCTGTCACCCAGGCTGGAGTGCAGTGGTGCAACCATGGTTCACTGCAGACTGGACCTTCCAGGCTTAAGTGATTCACTCACTTCAGCCTCCCAAGGAGGTGGGACTACAGGGATGCACCACTTCACCCAGTTAATTTTTTTTTCTAAATGTGTAGAGACAAGGTCTTGCTATGTTGCTCAGGCTGGTCTTGAACTCCAGGGCTCAAGTGATCTGCCTGCCTTGGCCTCCCAAAGTGCTAGGATTACAGTTGTAAGCCACTGTGCCCAGTCTTAAATTTAAGTTTTTTTTTTTTCTTTTTTGGAGGCATTGGAGATGGGGTCTTGCTCTGTCACCTAGGCTGGAGTACAGGGGCACAATCTTGGCTCACTGCAACCACTGCCTCCTGGGTTCAAGTGATTCTCATGCCTCAACCTCCTGTGTAGCTGGGATCAGAGGTGTGAACCACCTCACCCGGTTAATTTTTGTTATTTTTGATAGAGACAGGTTTCACCATGTTGGCCAGGCTTTCGCATTTATTAAGTTGGCCTCAAGTGATCCACCCACCTTGGCCTCCCAAAGTGCTGGGATTATAGGCGTGAGCCACCTCACCTGGCCAAATTAAACTCTATTTTTTTTTTCTTTTTGTTTGTTTGTTTTTGAGACAGAGTCTTGCTCTGTCGCCCAGGCTGGAGTGCAGTGGTGTGGTCTTGGCTTACTACAACCTCTGCCTCCCGGGTTCAAGTGATTCTCCTACCTCAACCTTTTGAGTAGCTGGCATTACAGGCACCTGCCACCACCTCTGGCTGATTTTTGTATTTTTAGTAGAGACAGGACTTCACCATGTTGGACAGGCTGGTCTTGAACTCCTGACCTCAGGTGATTCGCCTGCCTCGGCCTCCCAAAGTGCTGGGATTGCAGGCATGAGCCACTGCGCCTGGCCGTAATTAAGTTTTACAATGTCTTAATCTATGAAGAAGAAGAAGAAGAATACTTGACCTACTTATTTCACCAAATTGTTGTGCAGCTCATGTTTAGCTTCAAGAGACAGGAAACTTTTTCACAGCTAAATGTTTACGGCTTGGAACACAGAAAGAACACATATTTACCAAATGAATGGAATCATATAACACATTCAAAAGGCCTTGGTAAATGGCAAAGCATTATGCAAACATTAGTCACTACCATTACTCGTTATCATTTTTAACTGGTCTACTCTATTGGTGCCACTTGTGCCTTTCAGAAACTATGTCACTGCCAACACACTTCTGGTTAATTGTACCAGAAACTGCAGACTTCCTGTTGGAAGAGTCCTCATATTTCCTGATAAAGGCAGAAAAGGGCTGCCAACTTGCTGAAGAGAGAAGGAACATTTGTCATTAGCGCACCTAGGTGTCAAAAGGCTGCTTGTAGAGCTTAGAAACAGTTCCATGAAATAATGTTAATCGCCCCTTTGCAATTTCATTTGCCTACTTTCTCTCAATCCCTGTCACATATATTGCAAAGGCTCATTTAGTTTTTCTGAACCTGAATTACTATGAAACCCAAACAAACAAGGGTAAATAAGGATAGACTTACAACTGAGATATTACTAATAATTTAATGTTCACTTCTTTGATGGTGAAGTCAACACACATTTGAAGGTATATAATTTTATCTTCAGTTCAGGTCTCTTTCTTAGCTCTGGAAATGTTTTCTTAAAATGCAATGCATGTCTCGCTTTTGTTACCATCTTGTACCTTGGGTTACCATGACCTCAGCTCAGAAAATACAACACAATTGCATTCAAATCTAATCACAAAATAAAAAGAATATAACCAATGTCCAAAGTTTTCCTCCTAAAGGTGGACTTCCTTTTTGGTCAATTGCTAGCAATCCAGTAATTTACAATAAATTATCTCTCCTTCATTATGGTTTGTCCTCTTTCCTGGAGCATTCTCAAAAATTGCTATAACATCTTCCATCAAAAGCAAACAAACTCCTTCCCTTGCCCCAACATCACCCTCAGTTTCCTGCTTAATTACTCTAATCTTTAAGCAAAACTCCCTGAGAAGGGTCTAGATGGTCTCCACTTTCTCTTTTCCTGTCCTCATCTGAGCCCACTCTACTGAAACAATTTTCTATTTTCCTTGACCTATGTGACACCCTTGATCACTCCTCCATTCCTCAGCCTCTTTGGCTGCTTCCTGTTATCTGAACATCCCTGGAGTGTTAGTCCTCAATCTTCCCTTCCTTCTTGGCTATACTAGGTGGTCTCTTCCGGCTGTGATTCCCAAATTCGTATCTCCAGCCCAGACTTCTTCCCTAAATTCAAGACTCGGACACCCAGCTGCCTGCTTGATGCTTCTCCTTTCGCATTTATTAAGTCAGCTCAACTTTAAATTAAATGCCAGAGACCAAGCTCCTGATGACCTCACCTCCCTATAAGCTTCCTTATTTCGGCAAATTGCAGCCCCTTTTTTCCAGGTCCTCAGGTTCATAATGCTGGAGCTCTCCTTTCTCTTATATCCCACATTCAATCCAGCAGCAAAGCCTATTGAATCTACTTCTAAAATCTTCTCACCATCCTGTCACTACTTGCTCCAAGCTACTCCCTTTTCTCATTTGATTGATTTCATTGGCTTCTTACCGGTCTCACTGCTGTCATCTTTGCCCCCTAAGTATCTCTTCTCAGTATGAGAGCCAAAATGACCCATCTAAAATGAAAGCCAGGTCATTCCACTCAGCTCCATTCAACACAGAAGATAATTCAAAGTCCTAACAATGACCTGCAAGGTTCTCCATTCTCTGGTACGCACACTGTTCTACCTCCCTACACTCCTTTCCTACCCATTTTCCTCTTGCTTTCTGGGTTCTTGACACCAAAGCACATTCTTGCCTCATAGCCTCTGCATTTGCTTCTCTTTCTGCCTGACATGTTCTCCCTCTGGCTACTATAGGCCTAGCTAGCTCCCTCACTTCCTTCAAGTTCTATTCTAATGTCACTTTTTCAGAGAAGCCTTCCCTAGGCACCCTTGCATATTACATCCAAATTAAGTCTGTGCTTTTCACTCTGTAAAATAATTACTCTTTCAAGCAGAAATTATTTATATATTTGTTAGTTTTTGAGACAGGGTCTCACTGTCACCCATGGAGTGCAATGGCACGATCTTGACTCACTGCAACCTCCACCTGCTAGGTTCAAATGATTCTTGTGCCTCGGCCTCCCAAGTAGCTGGGATTACAGGTGTGCACCATCACATCTGGCTAATTTTTGTATTTTCAGTAGAGATGGGGTTTCACCATGTTGGCCAGGTCTCGAACTCCTGGCCTCATGGGATCCTCTTGCCTCGGCCTCCCAAAATACTGGGTTTATGGGTGTGAGCCACCACACTTGGCCTCAAGCAGAAATTTAAAATGTAAAAAATGTTTGGCGCATAAGAACCTCTCTCCGTCACCCTGACATTCAGCAAAAGTAGTTACTGGTCATCTACTGTGTGCAAGGCCTAGGTCACAAAGTGAGTATGGATCAGTCTTGCTTTTAATCAACATTTGTGGAATGAAAATTGCTTTTTCCACGGACAGAACCAGTAGTAAACTGGAACTGACAGCTGATGGTAGGTCTCAGAACAGAGCAAGTAGATGACAGCTCCATCAACTCGATAACCCCTATTAAGCCCTGGAAACCTTCTGGGAGTCTGCTGATATTATATAGCTAGTCTAATAAAGAAACTTATGAAGAGAGCCCTCCAGTCAGATTCTACCAGAGATGAAATTTTCTGCCGTGTTCTAGCCCTGAAAAAAAAGAAAAAAAGACTTTTTCTCTGTTTCTCCCTTATGTTTGTCATAATACTTTCAACACTTCAGGGTATTCAGAAATTGACCAGAAAGAAACCAACAAGAAATATGAAAGTTCAGAGTGAAAGCTAAAGGAATAATGAAGTGCATTCCTTCTTCTGGATGATAGTGCTTCTAAAAGAAAATGAAAACAAACTTGAAGAGCAAACAAAACAGCTTCAAAGGCAGAAGAAAAAAGGGCGTCCCAACAAAGGAAGCCTTGGCCAATAGCCAGCAAACTTAGTGGCTCCTTGAGCAAAGTCTGGCATGAAATGAGACCTGTCAAAGGATGCAGTCAAACAAATTCAGTGCAGTTAAGGGGTAATGCACCAAACACCTCATATGCATATTTTCTTTCAGCAGTGACAGCCCCACAGTTGCTTCTTCCATGGGCATTAACTGATCCCTGCCTAGAAAATCAGAAAATTAGAGCCTTTTGTTTCTCATGAGTTACCCAGAGGCCGTAGGCCAGCATCTGATTACCTCTTCCTTCCCACCGTTGGAGACAGAGGAACACTCCTCCTTCTCACCTCTTGAGTGAGTTTTGAGATACATACTCAGTCCTGTAACAACTGCATGTGATTTAGATTCTTCTCTGCAACCACACTGTCAGCTTCTCAAGTTCCCTGTCTGTGTCTATTTATTTCTAGTTCTAAAGTGTGAAAGTTATGCATGCGCCCCACTGACCCTTTTTATAAAGGGTCTCAGCTGAACTATTTCATTTGCAGGAAACGCTGGAGTCAAGAAAATGCTGCTTCCTGCCATTTCTCCATCTTTCTGAAGGGCAGTCCTTCAAAAACTTCATGATCGTGACCTTCCCCTGTGCCTATGGGAAAGATTTTTGGACAGATCAGTTATCACCTGCTGGGAAGGAAAAGCCAGGCCCACAGTTGTTTCTCTAACAACATCTGCATGTGTGACCCATGATTGCTGGAGTCAGCATTAATCAACCTACCAAGAGTGGGAGGAAGTAAACAACACATTTGGTTCCATCTAAGTCCACTGGCTCGATATAAATTCTAACACTGTCTTCCCAAGTTTAACTTTCCCTCCCTTCCCTTTCACATTCCTCTCCAGTCTCCCTCGCTCCTTCCTTCCTTCCTCCCCTTCCTCCCTCCCTCCTTCCTTCCTCCCTTCCTCCTTCCTTCCTCCCTTCCTCCTTTCCTCCCTTCCTCTCTTCCTCCCTCCCTCTTTCCCTTCCTTCCTTAACTCTAATTCTGGGACTGATATCACATAAAAGAAGTCCTCATCTACTAAAGTAGGAAAGTAGGAGAGAACTATAGGCTTATGATATTCCTGTTATTCATTTGTAGAGATAATATATAACCTGTATTCCCTAATATGACAGTTGTAGCCCTAAATGGCATTATACAACTGTTTATGAAATCTCCTTAGAAGAAAAAAATAGAGCAGGGAAAAAAAATGAGCACTGCCTGTACAATCCAGCTCTCATTGTGCAGCTCCCCAGGTTCTAGGGATGTTGCAAGGAATTTAAGTCAATTGGGATCATGCTGTTTATTGCAATATGGGCTGTTTTACTTGTTATCCCTCAAAGTCTAGATGCTATCAAATATTTTTCAGGACCACTAAAAAGTGGAATATTAATAACTAATTCAGAAAAGCAGTGATCAACTTTTTATCATAACATGAATGGCTGAAAAAAAACTAGATTTTGCAAAGTATGTTGTTCTTTGTAACATCTCTTTATAATATACATTATATCCCTTTCTTGCAAACTGAGGTTGTCATTTCCTTTACTTAAATTCATTTATTAACTGGAGGCCAAATGTTTGTTTCCTGCTTCTGATAGAAAAGATGTATTGGGCAGAGTCATTTATTCAATGACGTTTATTGAGAACCCAGCATTTCTTCATTTTATCCTTGTGAAAAATATGAAAAAACAAGGTGCAGTTGAACAATCCTCTTGAACGATGCCAAGCTAAGAGGTCTCTAGTAGAAAGCGACACAGTTTTTTTTTTTTTTTCCAGTTCTACTTTATTCAACACTTCACTCAATACATTGATGGATGACTTCAAAGGTTTGTTGTTTTGAGGTAAGCTTCTCAAAATGAGCACATTACATAGTTGAAAAGGATCACTGATATACTGAGTAGCAACTAAGTCTTAGAAAGGTCTTGATAGACTGGGATTATTGAATGAGTAACTTGATAAAACTGCTTTATCTGGAAAAGGATAATGTAAATCCAGCGCTGCTGAGAAAGGAGGTGTAGTTCATGGCTATTGATAAAGGCTGGGAAATTTTCATGAAGAAAAGTTCAGTAAGAATGAATGATATGTCAATGTTGATCTGCCCAGAGCTGGGGAACCAGGATGCTATACGGCCCACATCCCCCTTATCACATGGGATTGGCAAAGAGCTGGAGACATTTAACATAGTGAGGGGAAGATATCAAATTGTCTTCAGTCTTAAAAAACTCTTCCCAGCAAAAGGGAGCAGATGTATTCTTAGTTGTTTCAGAAGATATCATGAACTATGTAGGAGTTATAGGGAGGCTTATTTCAATTCAATTCAATATAAGGCAAAAGTTATATCAACCAGAGCTTTTCCAATCATGGGGCTGCCTCACAAAGAGCAGGCCAGCTTTTCAGTGACAAGTTTAGGCAAAAACTTGTGGCTGTCTGTAAGGATGTATTAGAACGGGTGCCTGCATCAATTAAGAGACTACATATATTTTCTGGCCCCTTCTCATCCTAAAAGTCTCTGCTTTTCTTTAACAGTACAGTTGGTTATCCGTATTCACAGTTCTGCATTCTTCTGACTGCACAGAAGAATCTTCTAGCTATTAATGCATATAGAGAAAAGCAAGTTACCACAAATTTTGTGATTCTGCATTCAAACCTCATTAAAATAGAGGCTCATACAGCAAGGAGGTCACATCATTTCACAATGGTTTACATGAAGCAATTGTTTACTATCTCTGCTTTGTAAAGAACAAAATATTGGATGTCAGGAGCAAAGGATTTTCTTCAAATACAATGTTTATCCATGCTACTTTAGAGGTTCAATTCTCTACTGAAGTTGCATTTACATAAGGTATTAGATATTCTTAATAGGATTTTTCAAGGAACTCAAAACATTGCATTGGAGCCTTTGGGGCTTTGGAATTTCTAGAATGTGTCATGTCTGCTACTTCCCAGTTTGCAGAGACAATATGCGGTGTTCATCAACACTGTGGTTCACGTGATGGCTGTGAAGCTAGGCTGCTTGCATTGGAATCCTGGTTCTATACCTTGCAATTTTTGTGGCTGTGGGCAAGCCACATAAATGCTCCATGCCTCAATTTCCTCCTTATAAAGTTGTACTAATCAGTGCTGGCTCTGACAATGATGACAATGAACCACCAGGTCTAAGCTAGACAGATGATCATCTATTGTTCCAGGCAGTATATTTCTCTAAAAACTGGAGACCATCCCAATTTGTGTCCAATCTGATATGTTGTAGAGCCCTGTGGTTTTATGATGCCTATAGCCTTATGTAAAGTAATTTGGTCAACAGAATTTACAGAGTGTTTATTTTAGAGGAATTAAAAAATGACTGCGGAAGAGTCAGGCATTGCCCCCACATAGCCAACATACACTTTACCAAAAAAGCAGCAAACATTTAAAAATGAAATATAATGAAATATTTTGAAATACACTAACTGACAAACATCCTTTAATTTTTAAAAGTATTTAAGTATGGATATCATTCATAATTCCTTTTCCAAAGAGCACCAGTGTTAACTAGGTTATAACATGAGTAGGAGCTTCTTGGACACTGTTTGCATTCATAAAAACCATGATTTCCAAGTCAGTGAAGAGGTATTAGTTTGGGCTTACAAGCTGGAAAACAGAAACAGTTTTGTAAGATGTAGCTAAATATGAGATTTACTTTAAAATGCATTTACTCCCAGATGCAGTTGAGAAAGCATAATGTAGAAGAAAAAGAAGTTATCTCAAAATAACAACAATAATTTCTAAAACAACCCAAACGTATAGTTTCAGAGTTTGTAAAATACTTCGAAAAAATACCATTTTATTTGTGCCTCACAACAGTGATGTGAGGTGGGCATTAACCTCACTCTAGGAAGAGAAAACTAAGGCTCTGTGTAGCTAAGAAGCTTGTCCAAGGTTACAGAGGTAATAGATATCAGAAATGGGATTTTTCACTCTGGTCTCAGTTCTTCAAATCTGGCATTCTAACAAAGCTCATCAAATTAAGTATGAACAAATGAAATCAATACTCATCTGATATAGCAATTTTCCATCAGACAGTCTCAGAATTCCAAAGTCAGAGTGGATTTATTCAGCTGCCCATTATTGCTATTTCTGCCGGCTTAGAAACCAGCCCCTCTTCTAGTAGCAGCGGCCTGGCTGTTCATGGGAGGAGGTGCCTCCTTACTCCTCAGTCCACATGGTTCAGATGGAGCTAAAACCATCCCTAGTGTGGGACCTCTGTCTTGCTAATCAATCTCTCTCTCTCTCTCTCTCTCTCTCTCTCTCTCTCTCTCTCACACACACACACACACACACACACACACACACACCCCTTTGTAATTAGCTCAGGGAAGGACACTTGATCCAAATGAGGCTCACTTGAAGTGATGGAATGCAATACTGAGACTTTTTCTTTTTTGAGACAGTCTCGCTCTGTTTCTCAGGCTGGAGTGCAGTGGTGTGATCTTGCTCACCGTGAAGTCTGCCTCCTGGGTTCAAGCAGTTCTCATGCCTCAGCCTCCCGAGTAGCTGGGATTACAGACACCCGTCACCATAGCCAGCTAATCTTTGTAGTTTTAGTAGATATGGGGTTTTGCCATGTTGCCCAGCCTGGTCTTGAACTCCTGGCCTCAAGTGATCCACCGGCCTCAGCCTCCCAAATTGCTAAGATTATAGGCATGAGCCACCATGCCTGGCCTGGGACTCTTTTTTTTTTTTTCTTTTTGACACTGTTGGAAAGATAGGTTCTCTTTCTTGTAACTTCAAGTTAAAGAGCAATTTGGCTTGAAACTCTCCACATGTAGAGGAAGGCTGTTTGGGAAAAGAGCCAACACAGAGAACAGCGGAGCCAAGAGATGGAGAGCCAGAGAGCAATGCAGCAAAACAGCACCTGGATCCAGGACACTGGCCCTTTTCTGCTTAAGCCATCTTGAGTTGCATTTTTTGTTACTTACATGCATCTGGAGAAGTCCTTGCTGATAAATTACTTTAGGCCTATAGATACAGAATTAACTGAGACGCGGCCGCACAAACAGACCTATTTCCACTAGATGTTAAAAAACCTTCTTTTACTTTTTTTTACCACTGGAAAAAGAAAGGGAAGAAGGAGAAGGAGAATAAGAATCAGAGAATTCTCCTACCCTTGAAAATTTAGCAAGGGCAGATTATAGCAGCAAAAACTGACGTGTGGACCCAAGAACTGCACTGCATGTAATAAGAAACATTCTGAAAATTTAACAAGTGGAAAAATAACCTGCTGGGCCTCTTTGTGAACAAGCTGCTCAATGTCGACAAGCCTAAGGCACTACTAAGTATCACAAGGTCAATCCCAGTGAAATAGGGATTTTATATACTGTCAGACTTTTGTTTAGTGTTTTGAAAATAGAATATTTTCTATTGGTATCTTCTTTTCTTTTTTTAAAATCCATGGTCTGGTTTTAATTGGAAACAGTACCCTTGGTTAAGCACCAGCACATGGAGACAAGGTGGAGACATTGGAGCTTCTCTAGCAAAATGACTGGAGGTGTTTAGGGCTGACAGGGGTCTATGAGAATCAATTCTGGCTAATTTGCCTTCTTGATGAACTTGACAGGGAAGAAAATAATCTAGACCTGTAAGATGAGTATCAAAGCCAGAAAAAGAATCCATCTGAGTGATTCTCCCACTGCTTCCAATTATTTTTTTTAACACTGAAGTACAGTATACACAAGACACCAATCATACTGACATTAGTGTGGCCTAAAAGACACTAATCATACTGGAATTTCTAATCCCAAAGTTGTCTCAGATAGAGCAGGGTGTATTTGCTAAAAGAAAATTAACTGACCATATTAAAAAAAAAAGGTGTACAATACATCAGGTTTAAATTCCAAGTATGGAAGCACTGTTTTCCACTTTTGTGTTGGTCATAGCTGGCTAGTGGTCTAGAGTTCTTGACTTGAAACAGGGCACAGATATCATCAACATTCCAGACGATTTGAAGCTGGGGTGTCAGCTTGTCAACTTGACGAGCTTCCAAGTTGGAAGCTCCTGATGGAAGAGCTTACTGAGTGCATTCTTGACCTTCTTTTTTGGTTATGTATGATCTGTCTGTGCTTAAGTATTAAGAGTTGCTCTTTAGACCTTCATGGAAGGAATGTTGAAATCACGGACAAGCTGAGCCTTTCTGAGTAGTGGCTATGTGATGAAAATCTAAATTAAATACTAGGCATTAACTTATGGACATTAAACACAAAATCTGATGTGACGCAGTAATAACTTGTTTAGTTTGGGGAAAAAAAAACACTTTCTTTTCTTTTCTTTGAGACAGAGTCTCCCTCTGTCGCCCAGGCTGGAGTGCAGTAGCACTATCTCAGCTCACTGCAACCTCTGCCTCCAGGGTTCAAGTGATTCTCCTGTCTCAGCTCTCCTGTCTCAGCTGGGACTACAGGCATCCACTATCATGCCTGGCTAACTTTTTTTTTTCTTTAATTGCTTTTTGAGTTTGTGGCACTGTGACTAGCCCAAGAATAATGTCTACAGTCTGTCTGTCTTCTCTATACCGTGACTGAAAGTGAACATCATTTCAAAAGTACTCTTAGGAGTACAGCTGTATTAATGACTTAACCATGCAGAGCTTCCAGCTAACTTTTGAATTTTTAGTAGAGATGGGGTTTTGCCATGTTGACCAGGCTGGTTTCAAACTCCTGGCCTCAAATGATCCGCCCGCCTTGGCCTCCCAAAGTGCTGGGATTACAGGCGTGAGCCACCGTACCCAGCCAAAAAAGCCACTTTCTAAAATGCTGTTCCTTTCAATATAGTTGTGCTATTTTCTGAAAACCGATTCCATAAATTCCAATAAAGCCAGAGCAGTCGGTAGAATTTCTAGGAACAATATGCCTATTCTCTCAGGAAAAGTATATAAAGGAGAAGTTACTGTCTACTTCTTTCCCAGACATGGCAAAGTGTTTGCCTCATGGCTTTCTGGGATATCCATGCTTTTAAAGCTAACAGTGCTGTGCACAATATATTTCAATAAAGTTCCAAATTTCATTTAAAGAAAAAAAAGCCCTCTGACTTGATACTTTATCTAACAGTGTTACAATAACAACATGTTATTACCATATGATATTTTTTTGTTACAATTTTGTAACCTGAATTGGTAGAGAAAGATGGCATCCATCCTCTGCTTTCCTGGCTTTGAGATCATTCTACCCGGATCCCTCTGCATCGTGATATACGCTCCTAGGCAGATGATGTGTTTACACAATTAAAATAATAAAAGAAAAATGCAAATTCCATTCTCAATCTACATGCTAAATATGGGTAACACTGGAACAAAAGATGGTCTTTATAGAATGCTACAACCACCGGAGCACTTGCCCTTCAACTCTTTGTCATCAATTGGCCTACAATGAGTACAGACCTTTGAATTAGGGACTGACAGGTGATGTGTCTGAACCGATAGTCATATCTGTCTATATAGTGCTTTACAGTTTAGTATATGCTTTCATATAAATTATCTGATACATACAGCCTGAGAAGCAGACATCATCCACATTTTAAAGACAAAAAAATTGAAATTTAGAGTCACCACACAACTTGGTCCAGGTCACACAGCCAGAAAGAAACCAAATCAGAATTCCAACTGAAGAAGCCACGAAGGAAACAGCATCGACTATTTGAAGAAACACCACAAGCAAGAACTTGTTTGTAGACAGAGTTAACCCCACACCTACCTACAAAGCTTTTCACAAACATGGGAGACAGGCAGCGTTCTGACACACTGTGCAGGGTCTCTGCTGAAGGATCAACAAATAACCAGTGTAGTTTTGCATTTAAAGATTTCATGGTGTTAACCATGAGCTGATTCAATCAGTTTCCATTAAACTACTGTGATTTTATCTTCTGCTTGCTGTGCCTACACAAATGGAATCTATTATAGCACATGGGAAATAAGAATTTGCTGAACTGTTTTAAAAATATTTTATATCATTTTAATACAGAGGAAGGCAAAGGGCATTAGGGACTACAGAGGAACAAGGATAGGGTTAGGCAGGCCAGGGCTTGAGTCCCAGCTCTGCCATTTACCAGCTGTGAGGCCAAGCACTCACCCTGCTTGGCACATGTACACATAGGCTCTTGTGAGGATTAAATAAGATACTGCATGTGCAATCCCAGGCATGAACCTGGTCACAGCAGTGCTTCTGTATGGCTCAGCTTCTACTTCCTTCCTTTAATAATATCAAAACAACAAACATTGGAAGAACGAAAATGTAATATACAAAATGCTTTCAAATAGAGAAGTAATTGATCTAGTTGTACTTATTAATACTATTTAGATTGAGAAATATTAAGCTTGCAACTGAATTAATTTTCTAATAATTTAGACAAAGTTTTAGTGCCCCAGGTAATACTGTTTTTTTGTAATCTTAGACAAGAGCATTCAGAACATAAAGACTTTAAGTTATACACTATTCTCACTAATATTTAAGCTAAAGTTTATGCAAATATATGCATTTCTTTTACTGTTGAGAAGCCTTTGTTTTGTGAAAATACAAGTACTATTTCATTTTCTCATATGTATTTCTGTAAATGGAAGCCTTCTATAAATGGCTTAACTTGCAGCATTTGGAAACTTTTTTTTTTTTTTTTTGCCTGAGTTTGGAGAATGTGGACTTAACCTTATTCATTCCATCACTCTCTTATTGTTCATTTTAAGCGTACTTAGACTTCTAAATATCATTCAAGAAAACTTCTGAAGATTGCTATTAGGTCTTAAATACTGAAAATATTTTCCTCCTTTGGATATATTTTCCATTTACTATCTCATTTCCATATAACTCAGAATTAAAAGCTGATCTGTCATGTGCTGTATGCAAATTAATAGTGTGTTGGACACCTTGTTTGTGCTAAAATGAGATAACAGATGTCAAAGTACTCTGAGAATTTAAAATTACTATGCACATTAAGGTACAATTATACAAATGTGAATGCAACATTCATTTATTAGGGGTATGGAAATGGAGGAGTGTTTCAGAACTTTTGGGCTAATGAGTCCAGTTTAGAATTACAGACTGGAGAAGCTATGTCTTCAACATGATAGGAAACCCATCATTCAGATGTATTTCTATCATTACATTCAGTTCATGCTGAACTCAATTTTGTTTCTTGCATATTCATTTAAAATAATTTGATGCCAGAGTATTGCTTATATAAGAATAATAGCAAACCATACTCACAATATTTGCAAAACCTCTGTATTCCAAGACAGGTATTTTAAATATTGTTTCAAGTTGAAAACAATCAATTAAACACCATTCTAGTGTTTTATTTTAAATATCTGCCAACAAATTTGACAGGTAAAATGGACATTAAATTTATCTCAATTTAACTTTAAGCATTGGTTTTCCAAGTTAAGCAAAGTACTTCCAAACATGTGGTAAGCAGATCTCAAGAAGGTAAAACTCCTGTGAATTATTGCAGCCACCAAGAACTTAAGGTTTCTGGCCTAGGGCTAGAATTCCAAATCACTCAAGTGGTAGCTCAGTTAAACTTGAAGTAGAGGGGTTTCTAAGAACATAAATCTGTCCTGGTGATTTTCTCTCAACTGCATTCTTCTTTCTTTTAGTAGGTAAAAAAGAAAGCCTGAAGGTGGACTTTTCCATTTTAGTGGGAAACGGACGGGTTAGGCAAGCATTAACCAAGCTACAGTAAGCTTCTTGGGAGAAACCCCTTGGGAAAGAATTGTAGGAATGGAGCTCCAGGTTGGAAGGAGGTATAACTGGCTGCTTGCTTGCAAGAATTTTAATTGCTAATTCAAGTCTTTAGGAAGACCCAACTTGATTGCCTAAACACAAAACTTTAGGGGAAAAAGTATGGTCTAGAGAGATATGACAGGTTTTTAAAAAAGTAAATAAATTTCAAAAGTATTACAGCAAATGACCAAAAATAAGATAGAATAATATTAAAAAAAAAAACATCAGATGAGTGGTTGACTGGTAGAAAAGTCACATAAATTGAATTGGTCAACAACAAAATGACAGAGTATTTCATATTTCGACAGGTTAAAGCACTATTTTTTAAGAGGTATGCATTCATTACTCCATGGGTTTTGGCCTTGCCAGACTAGTGATCATGCTCAAAACTGCAATTAACATCACTCAAAGAGTTGCAGTTCCAGAATCCCTTTTTCTTATTGATCAGATTCATGTGGTGTCATCTCCTATTTTCTCTGCAGCAGAAGTGCTGTATTGAACAGCAGGCTTTTAGAAAGCTTCTAATAAGCTCCCGGTTGCTGATGGAGCCTGTGTCTCTAGCAGTCACTCGATTATCATTAGTACTCCACGTGAGGGGAATGCATGCGTGCACAGGTGCTCTCGTTCACCACGTCCCATCAGCCTGCTTATCTCACTCTGCTTTCTGCTTTTGGGCTTTTCTCACCTGGCCAGATAAAAGCCCATTCCATTTTCCCAAGGCTAAGACAATTCTCGTAACGGATGCATTTCTGATTGGAGTGACTCGTTAAAAGATTTGTGCTATTTGATACTACTGCCCCTGCTTGCGAACCTCAGGCAGCATGTAAGGGTGCAGTCTTGCTAGGTCACCTCTGAGTGTTTATACATAGGTGGAAGGGTAAGTCCTCTTAAAAAAAACTCCTGCAGTATATGGAGAAATTTCATAAATTATGCGAGCAGCTGAGAGAGTTATACTGAGGTTGACACAGTCAATAATAGCTAATGCTCATTAAAGAACTATCCTCCCTTACCCAGGGAAGAAATGGGTTCAGAAAAGACCTAGTTCATATTAACACATAAAGACCACATGGCTCAAAGTTAAAACAAACCACATCTCTGAAATGTTGTCATTAAGGAAATTTAACCACATATGTGATTCGAAAATATAATAAGTAACAGGAAATAAATGAAAAGTTTGGGGGGGGGGGAAGCTTTCAGAGGCCCTATTTAAAAGAGCATCAGTGAAAACAGTAATAAAAATTAAAAGACAATACCTAGCAACAGAGAAAGAGAAAATTATTCTTTTCTTGTTTCTCCTGTATTTTCCATCCCCTTTCAATAAAAGATTCTCCATAATCCCAGCATTGCCATTTTCTGCACAACTAACCCAGAGGACATTTCAAAATTAAAGGAGCTGAAAGAAGACACAGTATCCCAGGCCTTCTCTCCCTAAGGCAACTGCAGGCAGAATAGCCATGGTTTCCAGAACATTCTCTTCACATTTGTCTCTCGTGAGCTGCAGCATACAATGTTTACCAGTGGCTTTAAAAATAAAATCTCACTAAACAGTTGAGAAAAATATTTAACAACCAAGGCAAAGCAATCACAGTCAAATTTTCACCTCAAGATTCCCATCTTAGATGTGGGAGGCAGAGAGAAGACTCCTGCACATCAGTCTGAACCTAGAATGAGGATGAAAAGAGTTGATTCTGCCGATAGTTGACAACAAATCCATATTTTTGCATCTCAGGGCAAAATGCGGAGCTACCCGCCCATCTGAATGTGCATTAAGAACAGCGCCACTGTTCGGTTAAGGATGACTCAAGTTTCTAAGCAGCAATCCGAGGACAGGCTAGACATGAACATCCATACCAAAAATGTGGAAAGGTCCGAATATGACAGATCTCCCTTTTCAATTATTTGTGCCAGAAAGCATCACCATTTTCAACTATTCAAGGTGACAATATGAGACAAAGCAACTAGTCCCAGTAGAGCATTTCTGTATGAATGTATAGCTTTGGGAGGAAATTAACCATATCACACAGGGTTAATCCTTCCCCCCAAACTTCTGCCCCGTTATCCAACCAATTTACATTTTGTATTCTAAACTTTTATTACTCATTTTCATTATGATTTCACTTTGACACAATATTATTCCCTGGGCAAGACTTTCTGGGTGCAATGAGATCAGACATAATTTCTTCAGCAGGAATGCCTAACAAGGACATGTGTACACGTTCCATTCCCAGACATTTCTGTCTCAGTCTAGTTCAGATGAGCAAGGAATGAAAGGCGGGGCATAAAATGGTATAAATTCTACTTAGGCACGGGCAATAAGCATCCATAGGAAGCTACTGTTCCATATTAAAAGGCATTACCTGATATGGTTGAAAAAGACATCACAAAGGCTTATAATACCTTACCTGAGCCATCTGCCTCTCCAGTTTTGATCGGGGAATATCATCAAAGTAGTTTTCATTTCTTCTCCTCCTTGCATCGCCCTGCATGATAATGTGAGGAACGTCTAGGGAGCCACCAGTGGTGTAAGTGCTTTGGCTAAGTGATGGAGACAACTGAGGAGGAGTGTGATTACCACTGGGTTCCTGAATGGAAATACATCATGAAATAAATACCATGTTCCGTGGCTAACCTTTGGTTTCAAAATTGTGAAATACTGACAAGACAAACTGTGGGGGTGGGGAGTCGCTTTTGAAGCAACAGCCAAGGAATGAATGACATTCCACCATTTTATTAATGTCACAATCTAGTCAATACGTTTTTCCCCTAAGTATTTCAGGTCAAAGGTCTGAAATATCAAGAGTCAGGTTCTGTTTTCCTAAAGCAGCACCATGGATGCTCTCAGGAGGGAGGCACACCTATGTTGGGCACCTCTGACACTACTGCTTGTGTTTACAGGAAAGGAACTGGGCCCTCGCGTGGGCAGAGCGTCCTCACCATGGGTAGATGCCATGATGAGAAAGCTAAAATGGGACCCAATGGGTCTTGATCCTTCATCAAAGAATGGTCTGACAACAGGGTTGGGAAGAGGACACAGTATGGCAACACAGCATGTCACACGCACAGACTGCAGAGCAGTGCATGCTACGACAGAGGATGCTTTTCCAAGGCAAAGACAACTCCATCCGAGGGAAACAGGTCAGGAGGAAGATAGGGGGCATAGACAGCTCAGCTCTACTGTTTGCAAGTAAAATAGGATTGGGATCATGGTGTTTCTTCAGATCCCTTCTCCTCCAGATATTCTGGACCTTCTGTGATAGATTTAGGTCCTACACTTTTTCTCAGAAATCTCTGTCTTTGATCTTTTTTTGTTCCCCTAAATCTCTTCCAGAGAGCCAGAATGAGAGGTTCAGAAGGGGAAGGAAAAAGAGCAGGGTAAGTAGCAGGAAATTACTTCTCTAAAGAGTTATTTTAGGATGACTACACTGACGGTGCTTATATCTTTCTCTCCTTCCATGTAGCAAAATGAAGGCAAAACAAAAATCACTTTTTTTTTTTCTAATTTATTTGACGCTCCTCTTTCTAATGGGTGAAATTTCTATTTGTACTTTTATGACTCCCAAAACTCTCAAGTAGCCTCCAAATATCCCAGTGTACCCTAATGCCCCCAGTAATTAATTCAACCAGTATTCATGTAGTCCCTACCCATCCCATTCCAGTCTCTCTCAGGAGGCTAAGCTTGTCCTCCTGGAGCCAATTCTCTTGCATCCCCTGAAATCCTTGCGCATTTTCTTCTCCTCCAAAGCTGAATCAGACTCCAAATCCTAACAGCTCCTCTCCTGCCCCACCCTCTGTTATCCTGACAGTGGCTCTGTTGTTTGCTGAAGTGCATTGATAAGAGGCAGGCCACTGCATTTCATCACAACGGTTACGTCTGGGTGCCACACTTGTATTCATCCCTTCAGAAAGGAAATCAGAAACAAGCAAGTGCAGGACAAAATAAAGAGAGCAGAGCGGGCACCCCACAGCTTTCAGGAAGATCTCAGCTTTTTGACGAATTTTAGAAAAGTTCTTATAGGACGCATGAACACCAGTGACTGCCAGCCACTTCTTGCCACTGCCAGTTTGCCTGGAAATCATCTCTCTCACTTTCTCTCTGCCCTTTCCTTCCTCCCTTCCTTCACTTGCCCTTTATTTCTCTCTCTTCTACAGGTTCTCTCTAGTTTCCTACCTCATAATTCTTTTTTTTTTTTTTTGAGATGGGAGTTTCGCTCTGTCGCCCAGGCTGGAGTGCAGTGGCATGATCTTGGCTCACTGCAACCTCTGCCTTCTGGGTTCAAGCGATTCTCCTGCCTCAGCCTCCCGAGTAGCTGGGATTACAGGTGCGTGCCACCATGCCCGGTTAATTTTTTGTATTTTTAGTAGAGTCAGGTTTCACTGTGTTAGCTAGGATGGTCTCGATCTCCTGACCTCGTGATCTGCCTGCTTTGGCCTCCCAAAGTGCTGGGATTACAGGCATGAGCCACTACGCTGGGCTTCTACCTCATGATTCTAAAGTGTAGTTGAAGAAAAGAAATAGCATTTATTAAGTAAGGTTTTAGATTCTCTATTCTGAATTTTTGAAGTGGGTAAAGTTGGACAAATTTTACTTCTTGAAAAACAGAAGACCCTAAGGTTAATTTTAAATTGCTCTTTACTTAACTGTGGTCCTTGATCGATTTTCTTTCTGTGGGTTTGAGGAGTCTGACAGAAAACTCATTTCCGCTCTCCTGGTGTAATGGGGTGTGGGATGGGAGGTGAGGGAGTGGTTCTTTAAAGGTGGTGATTTGTCAGGCTGAATTCCATTATAGATGGATATCTAAATCTCAAAAATATATATTTAACTAATCTAGAAAAACAAATCTTGTTGTTTTGATTGTGTCAAACACAATCAAAAGGGAGATTGATTTTACACAGATACGGTAAGCTACAAAGAAAAGAGCCTGCACTTGCTGATCTATTGCTTCAGTTGTATAAAGTACATGTTTATAAAACCTATAAAACTGCACAAAATAATTCTTTTATTTCCTTACTCTGTTGCCCAGGCGGAGTGCAGTGATGCAATCTCTGCTCACTGCAATACTCCGCCTTCCGGGTTCAAGCGATTTTCATGCCTCAGCCTCCGGAGTAGCTGGGAGTACAGACGGGCACAACCACACCTGGCTAATTTTTTCTATTTTTAGTAGAGGCAGGGTCTCACCATGTTGGCCAGGCTGGTCTCAAACAAGTAATTCTTAAGGGTAGAGAACCAAATGAATGTGCTTGGCACTTACCCTGAGGGTGATGGACCGAGGGGCTTCTGTGGGGGATCGTCGTGCAGCCTGTCTCCCAGAGATGCCAAAATACGTTTCCTGTGGCCAATCAAATTGATTTTTAAAACCTGAAACAACATATATTTAGGTTAAATATTTCATTGGAGAACAAATAATTTTTCTATGTCCTAAAACATGTGGGGTGAAAAGAGATTTGTGCAGTTACCCCTGCACCATGAGATGTGGTGTGACATCAGTGTGACTGTTGAAGTCAAGAAAGATTGCAGTAGCATCTGGGAAGCCTGGAGTGGCGAAGTAGTAGGGGCAGAAAGAGAAGGGAGGATGGTTCTCCTTCTACTCATGCTGCCTGAGTGTCTCATTCCCAATGCAGCAGCCTCAAGACCTTGCCAGAATAGAAGCCAGCTCTTCTCATAAGCAGCTGAAAACTCACAGGATAAAATCTGAGTCCGGACTTGGCTTCAGGATAATGGGGACAGGCTGCCCTCTGTCTCTTTCCCTCCATCCAGGATATGCAGTCACGCCAGCCTCCTCTAGGTATTGGAAGCTCCACATTAATTCTCACCTTGGGGCCTCTACCCCTGCTCAATCACCTGCCTGGAACGCTCCCTCTCCCCTCTGAGATTTTCAAATAACCAGGGAATTCTCATGGTTCTGGACACTGTTCTTGTGCTGTCTCCTCAGAAAGGTCTTCCCCCACCTCCTTATTGAGGGAGCCATGTCCTCAACCCCTGACACGCACTCCATGATGATCCTCATTTTATCATGCTCTGAAAGCACTTTCTCTACTGGCTTAGTGTTTGTGTTTTGTTCCACCCTCTCCAGGTAAGCTCCCTGAGAGCAGGGCACTGCCATATGTTGATCACTATTATTTCCCCAAAGCATAAAAGGATGACTAAAAAAAAATAAGGGATTAATGAATATGAAAGAATGAATGGTAATAGAGAGCTGCAAAATTAGAGTCATCTTGCATAAGGATACGGTTAGAATGAAGGACTGCCTATTGGGGTAGACTCAGAGCCTCCCCAGGATGGTATTTTGAATCTGACCTTGCTGCAAAGGGCACATGGTAGAAGAGCTCTCAAAGGGAACCGAGAATTGCAGCACCTCAATCCTCAGCCCCATTCCTGGTGCTTTACCAGGGGCACATCCCTTTCAATCTTCCCAACTTCTCTATCTGGAAGGAGTTCTCACTTGACAGATGAAGAAACCGTGGTTCGGAGTGGTTAAGTCACCTACCCAAAAGCCAGCATGTGGTGGCTCTGGGATTTGAATCAGATTTGCCTGATTCCAAAGCATGTTTTACTCCAAAGTATACATCACAAAATTTGGGCATTTCTCCAAATATTACCAACTTCTTAAAAATATATTGTATATTTAATCCATTCATCAAAATGTGTTTACCTCTTCCCTACCCATGTGTAGTCCCAAGATATAATAATCTTGTTGGGTAAGTGGTTTCCAAAGTCGTTACCGCATGTGTAAATTTTTTTCTTCTCTTTTCAAGTTTTAAGATACAAGGTGGGGAAAGCATTTCTTTGGCAGGCATCCCATGCTACCTCGAATTTTTTAAAAATTTCAACTTTTATTTTAGATGTAGGTGGTATATGTGCAGGTTTGTTACATGGGCACACTGAGTGATGCTAAGGTCTGGGGTATGAACGATCCCGTCACCAGGTAATATGCGTAATACCCAAGTAGGTAGTTTTTCAGCCCTTGTCCCCTTCCTCCCTCCCCTCCTTTGTCATCCCCAGTGTCCACTGTTGCCATCTTTATGCTCATGAGTACTCAATGTTTAGCTCCCACTTATAAGTGCGAACATGCGATATTTGGTTTTCTGTTTCTGCGTTAATTAACTTAAGGGTAATGGCCTTCAGCTGCATCCATACTGCTGCAAAGGACATGATTTAGTTTTTTTATGTCTGTGTAGTATTTCATCTACCTTGACTTTTTATTTGCCTATTTGTTGGTTAACTTATGGGCCTTTCGGCCTAAACTGATGTATATTTTAAACTCACACTATGCCCTATTCCTTTGACAGCCACCCTCTGACCCGTGCCTGTTGATGATGAGGAGGGTAAATGTTAGCCAAGGTGAATGTCCCCATGCACCACATCCCTATGATTTTATAAAACCTTCATCTCCCCTGGCTGATGAATGCTAATCTTTGTAAGTTTGTTTTCATAAAGCAGCTCCTCTTTTCCATAAATCATTTCAGTTGACATCCTCTGGACTTTCTGCTACCCTATTATAGCTGCTTAAGGTTTGCTGAAAAAATGGCTCACAATATTGCAGGTATAAGTGAACCATGGCTTTACATTTATGCAGGATACTGTTTTCTGCTTTCAATACCCCTTTAAAATGTCCTTCCTAAGCACATGTGATTTCTAGCTAGCCTTTTAGCTGCAGTAGGAATAACTAGGGACAAAAGTATACACTGACTATAAAATCCCTTAATTTTGTTACAGCTAGTAGTTCAAAGCCCTTTAATCTAGGAGGGATGATTTGAATTATTTTTCCCTAAATTCCTTATCTTACAGTTGTCCAGGCAGAAGCCCATCTGGCATCCTTCTGCCCACTCACACAGCCCTGTGTTAGCTTTCTGCATTTATATTAACCAGTTTGGCATTTCACTACCTGGAAGAGCTTAGTGGTTTTTGCAAATCTGGAAATTTCAGCATGTATTCCTTTCAGATGATTTATAAATATGCTAATTAAGTGTGGCCCTACTGCTGATTACTTGCAGGCAGCATTGTTTATACAATCCATAGAAATGCCCTTACATTCTTGTATTGTTTCTTTTTTAAAGCATTGAGATCAAATAATTGCTTCATCTCAGAAAAAATACGATAACCTTTCCAAAGGTATTTTGCAAGTCTAAACACAGTATATTTTCTAATTCTCTTTTATTCTCATTCTCAATTACTTTGCCAAAAGCTTCTATTGGATACAAATTCCTCCCACAAAATCTTTCTCCTCATGCTGATGGTACTACCTTGCCCCTTCCCTGAGTCCTGCTAAAAATGTCTTTATAATAAAGACATTCATTTAATTATTATCATTTACAAAACTGACACTAACATATAACTGTGGTACAATTGAGCTGATGTAATCTCCACTATTGCTTTTGGTTTACTCTCCCACAACTTAATTTTGGGCAGGTTACCTGACTCCTCTGATCTCAGGTTTTCTCACATATGAAGTGAAGAATTTAATGACAATTTCAAATGTTGCTGGGAAGATGAAGAGTAAATTGTGAGAATAATCAGCATAGTGCCTGACACATAGAAGTCGCAACTTTCACAGTGTGCTTATTCCAGTGAATGGGTTCTGAGGGTGCACAGGAATCCTGGCCCAGAAGAACAAGGACTTGGTCATTGTCATAAAGTCAATCATGTTAAAGAAATACACTGGAGCTTTGGATGAAGAGATGTGGCTAACTTTGGGAAAGCCCTCAATGAAGTAACTTATCCTAGTAGGAACGTGGCTGATTTCTAGTTACTAGTCTGAGGCCAGACCCAACTCTCATCCACATTGCTTAATCTTCAATAGGAGGTAAGCTGAGGCACTCCTTTGCACTGCATCTTCATTGCTGTCTCCTCCATAGAGCTACCCAGATGAGGGTGGATTGATGAATGGATGGACGGATGGATACATAGATAGGAAACAAATTAACACAGGATAGTTAATACTATCAAGATCACCTGGATAACTCTCCTTTTTATTAGAAATTTGCTCCCATCACTGAGGATACTGATGGTAACTTCCATTTATTGAACATTTTCTATACTCTAGTTCTATGTTCTAGTTGTGTAGAAACTGTACCAAGTGGTTATACACGTATATAAATATCTCTTGTAATCCTTACAATAGCATACAATAAAACCATTCTGATTTTAGACATGCAAGATCTGAGATTATGAAATGCTAAGGAACTTCCCCAAGGTCACACCGCTAAGAGGCACATGGCTAGGATGTGCACCTGATTCTTAACCTGCCCTTCAACACTCTCCTTGCTCTTCTTCTTGCTGTTAACCTCTACACCTTTTGACCTTTAGTTACACTGTTGGTTATGTCATCATGAGGCTTAAGACGTTGCTTCTTACTTTGAGTTATCATGTTTAAAGCATTTACATAGGGCTTTGAGCATCGGAAAACATTAAAATAATTCACTTTTAAATAAGGCTTATAGCATTGTTAAAGCTACAGGCTACAAGGGCAGGTAACTCACAGTCTTCCCTATGAAATACATATATAGACCAAGGACAGGAAACCCTCATCATCCAAGATTCAATCTGAGCAGGCTCACTGTGGAGTGGTAGACAGGGTGACAGTTGGCTTCAAAATGTCCAAGTTGACAATAATAAATCTAATTGGCAAAACAATAACAGAGAATATTCCAAAGAAAGATAGTCATTATGGAAAAGTCAAGTCTGAAGGCTGTTGGGTTTGCTTTGAGTGAGAACAGCTTAATGGCAGACTGTCTTTGCAAGCAGATGGGGTTCCTGAGGTAGTGGAATCCTACAACCCCAGGCATCATGGGTGATAACCAGTGTGAAAACTTTAGTTTTCAAAAAAACCAGAGTAATGGTTACTGCAGTAGAGAAGAATTCTGTGTTTTCATTACTGCTTGGGTGAAAGTTAACTGTTCAGACAAAGAACATAATGGGAGTAAAACACAAAATAATGGTAATATATTGGATATTTAGTTATCCTAAGATATTGAAGCAATTCAGTTCAACTCAAAAACAATATTGAATTTCTGCTACCAATTATTTGGAGGCTTCAAAGGGGAAAGTCCATGAACAGAGCTTACAATATTGGAGAGATCAGGCACAAATAACTATGTTATCACACATTAACTAAGACAAAATTATTATACACATGAGCATAAGAATGTGGCTCCAACTGCTGAGTTCCAACAGATAAGAAATAAAAGTTGGCCAGGTGCAGCGGCTCATGCCTGTAATCCCAGCACTTTGGGAGGCTGAGATGGCTGGATCACAAGGTCAGGAGATTGAGACCATCCTGGCTAACACAGTGAAACCCCATCTCTATTAAAAATACGAAAAAAAATTAGCAGGGCATGGTGTTACATGTCTGTAGTCCCAGCTATTCGGGAGGCAGAGGCAGGAGAATCACTTGAACCCAGGAGGTGGAGGTTGCAGTGAGCTGAGATTGCACCACTGTGCTCCAGCCTGGGCGATGGAGCAAGACTCTGTCTCAGAAAAAAAGAAAAGGAAAAGAAAAGAAAAGAAATAAAAGTTATTGCATGTGTTCTTAATGGTTTTTATTACAACTATTTTTAAGAGGAATGTGGGTCAAAGGCAAGGAATATTGTTGAAACAACAGGAGTCAGCCACAGGTGGGCATCCGTTCATCACAGCAGTAGCCACCTCCAGGAATTTTATCCAGTATCACTTAAACAGGATAATTCCAGAAACCCCACTGTGAATCCCAGCAACAGAAGAATAACCATGCTGGATGACAGTCCTATAATATCACATCACTGCTGTTTATGTTTCTGGGTTTGGCTGTGGGAATTCTGCCGGACAGTATCATGATATGACCCTCATACGGAATAGCTTACTTCAGAATATATGTCATAGCAAAACTGAAAGTCAATGTACTTAAACTTCTTTTTTCTTTTAAAATTTAATGTGATATAAAATTAAACATGTTTACATTTATATCACATTAAATTTAACATGTTTAATTTAAACATGATGTAAATGAAGCAGTTTTCTTTATTTTAACAAAATTAAATAACATTTTGATTATAATAGGTATACTGCTTTCTCATTTTAGATACTTTATAAAATACAGAAAAACAAGTAAGAGAACAAGTAATCCACAAACTATGTCTAAATAGATATATTTCCTTTCATTTTTTTCTCCCATGATTATGTTTTGTGGTGGTCATATCGTAAGTACCATTTTCGCCTTTTTTTTCAGTTCTTTAAAGCTAGAGAACTTTTCTACATACACAACTCTCAGTAGACATTTTAACTAACTCCGTATTATCACATTATTGTTTCAGAGAAGTATGTCATAATTCATTAAACATTTCCCCTACCGTTGAAAATTTTGGTTTGTGCTTCTTTCTGGATAGCAAACATTCCACATGCATAAATAATTCTATCATCCTACAATTTCCATTCTCACTGCCATGTTTACATAGACACAGCATGGAAAACACTAAAGAAGACTGCAAGAATCACACAAGTCACGCAGAAAAGTCATGTAGCAACAGTCTGTCTCCATGTTCTGCATGAAATCTCAATCCATTTATTGCCGGCTGGACCAATTCCTCCTGGGAAAATCACAAGCCCACATAATGTTCCTCAGTGTCATATTTTGCATTTGTTATGTTTTTGGAGTTCAGAGTTAGCTAACAGATGTGAAATAGCACATATAGCTGGAATTCTTCAGAGAGTACACATGCAGCGATGCTGGGCACACAAGCGATTCTAGTTCTCACCACCAGGAGACTGCATCCTTTTCATTCCTAGATTTTGATTGAGGGAGGGGGTTCATCCTGCGTTTGGAACTCACTCCCATTTTAGGGGGTAGATTATTTCCCCTTTCCTTTCTAGATACTTGCCAACTAAGGAGAACAGCTCCTATACAAGTCTATAGAGCTCACCTGGCTTCAGAGTAGCCTCTTCTAATAAAACTGCAAGTGTTCTGAGCGGTTCTGGTGTTCCTAAATGCCAAGAATGGAAGTTGTGGCAGAAGTTGATCTGCTTTGTTCTCATCTGCAGAACTAAAATTGCAAATAATTGTCAAAGATCCCCCCCTCCGGCCCCCACCGCCTGAGAACAATTTCTAAACACTTTCCACCTGAAATCAAGGGAAAAGTGCCTGTGTATAATTCCATTTCAGATTCCTGCAATCTCAGAAATCTTCACTTGAACTTGCATACAATTTTTGACCATGACATTTTTCTTTCTTATTTCTTGGACTGCAATAATCCATGTCTGGCATGGGATGGTGAACAGAAAGACCTTAGGAGCAGAAAGTCATGACACTTGGCTCTTCTCTTACTCTTCTTCTAGCTAAGTAATCTTTAATGTCTTTGAGTTGTAATATAAAGGGGAGAATAATAGTCTTATTCAACAAATATTTATTGGATGTCTTTCACATATAACCACCATATTATGCAATTTGTGAGCCACAAAGAAGAAAAAATATCGAGTCCTCCAGGGCTCTCAATCCAGGTGGTAAAAAAATATTAAAACTATGTGAACATACGTGTGTATATATTTGTGTGTATGTATGTAGGCATCTATGTATCTATGCATGTATGTATGTATATATGTATCTATCTATCATCCATCCATCCGTCTAAATATATACGTCCACGTAGTCTTCCCAGCCTAAAAGGGGTTTCTGTGGATTGAATGAGAATAACTAGGAAGCTTATCTGGAATTATAAAGCACAGAACTAAGGTACTAACTAAGGTATCATTTCTGTTTTAAGTATCACAGAAACTTAAAACTTTCTTACCCTATCAACAATATTTGGATATTATCTTTGATATTTAAATGTGCCATTATGGATATCTCTGGGTAGATTTTAGATCCAGAATCATGCCTTCCACTTCTCCAACCTTCTCTCCTGTTATTTCTTTGCGCCACGTATACACACTTGTGCATATTCCAGAGTGTCTCTGCCTGGATTTTCATTAGTATCTCACAAGGATGAAATCGAGATCCACCTAAAGCCTTGCTTGCTCACCTTGGATTGCATAGACCTTTCTTTCTCTGAATTTCTTTAGTATCTGTGGGCTGCCCTGTGCTGCTGACACATGATACATTCTGGTGGGTACAGCTAGCTCTCTTTGTGTATGTGTCTTACCTGATCAACTAGACTATAGGCGCTGGAAAGTCAGATATGGTGTTACTGCATCTCAGGGTTCCTCAATGCATCTAGCCCATGAGTACAACTCAAAGGTGATCTCTAAGATCTCAACTCAAACCCCTGTCAAGGTGGACAACAAATGAAGCAGGGGAGACGTCTCTAAAAGAAAAAGGGGGAAGGAAAATAATACCTATGTCTTATTTCCTTCCCTTTCTACTCTCAAGAGTCTTCTATTCTTTCTGAGCTTTTGCACCTTAATTCCTACACACAGTCTTGCCATGGGTGATGCAAAATTTCCTTACGTCCCACCATCTGTAACTCTTTCCCTTTACCTCTGCCACTTCATCTAAAAAAATTCCCTCTGACTATGGTTTTCAAATTCCCTTTTCCTTCTGCTATTACTTTCCAAACCAACTGCTACTAAATAATCAGCAAATAACTGTTTGACAGATGCCACCGAAATACAACTGTACTAACCTATGGAAAGGAAAAGAGGTTCCAAGTCAAACAGCTCCAGAGAGAGCAAAGGATAGTCAGAAAGAGTGAGGAAGGAGGAATGTGTGTTTTCTGAATATAGTCTGTCTCATTAAATAGGAAATACTAATTATGAGGAAATGAGATCATCTTCGCATGAAAAGAGAGACCTTAATGGCATAATTGCCTCTGAACATTTAAGGACTCTGGAGGTACAAAGCCTTCTTTTGTAATCAATGAGAATCTTAGGTTTATTTGTAAAGCTCTCTGAATTACCTCTTGATGAAGGTACTAATTTTCTGACTTTCACATAAATATTGCTTCAGAAGATTAAAAACATACACAAAACAAAACAATAAATCAGTTCCCAACTAATTTCCCTGAAAGTTACTTTTAAGTAAAGCTTGCTGCCAGGTAAGTTTTTATAGGAGAAATTTGGTTTATATTGCTCAATAACCCAATCATTGGGGTTACTGAAGGAAAAATTTGTTACAAAAGAAAATGGGAAGTATGTGCAATATCCCAGATCTGAAGTTATTCTTGGAGATGTGAAGATGTGCTAATAGCATCTGAAAAGTGCAAATCTCCCTGCAGTACTATGAATACATAAAAATGCTCTGCATCTTAAGAAGTAGAGAGACTGCTGTTTTGCTATATTTTGCTAACCATGCAGGATATTTACTGCTAAGGAGGGTATTTTCCAACTTTATTTCCTTTCGATTTTTGAGATCATAAAATTTATGATCAATTATATTGTGTGACTGATGCTCTCAGTATTGTAAATGAAATTATGGTTATCAAAATTCATTAACATATGTCCATATAAAATAAACAGAAACATGCAACATACATGAATATACCCAAATATGGGTGAATATACCCATATTTGTAAAAGAAGCTCTAAGACAAATTGAGTCTCAAGAGACAACCCTAGGTTAGTGATGGCCTGGTTACTCCATTTTTGGATTATAAACGGTATTTTCTGCTCTGTTGCTGCTCTGCCCCTCTTCTTGATGTTTAGCTATTTTAATGACATATAACACCCTCCATCAGCAGACAGAATAGTGAAAGAGGCAGTGAATTCAATCCAGCCAATTCTGTTTCTGTCAGCAGCTCTGATAAAAGGGTTTTATGTGGGAGGAGGTAAAAAATCTACCTAAAACTAGCTAAATTAAAGTTTTAAAAATGCATCCACAGATTTTACTTAGCCTAGCCAGCTACTACTGCACTTTAGAATTGGATGTTTACCATATTTCAGCTACGTATGGTGGCAAAAAGGATGCTAAGGTTAAAAAAAAGTATTATAAGGAAAGAAGAGATTGAGTCCCAAGGACAAGTTCAAAAAGAAGAAAAAAAAGAGTAACAACAGTGAGAGAGAGATTTCTTATCATCCCTTTTCTCCCATTGTCCCCAGCCCCACCACTATCCCCTTCCTTATTTCCTGGAGAGTCACATCACAGAGTAGAGCTGGGAATCACTTTAAACCCATAAGAATGGCTAATATTAGAAAACAATGACCCTGCCTAGGATGGTAAGGATGTGGAGGAACTGGAACTCTCATCTTGCTAGTAGGATTGTAAATGGCACAGGCACTTTTGGGAAAACTGTCAGTTTCTCAAGTTTTGACACAGTTTTCTAACATACAACCCAGCGAGTTGACTCTAGCTAGTTACTCCTAGCTAAAAATGAATACATATGCCCACATAAAGATTTGTACATAAATGTTTAAGCAACATTATTCATAATAGCTAAAAATTAGAAACAATCCAAATGTCCAATCAACTGGTGAATGGATAAGTAAAATATGGTATATTCATGCAACGAAATACTGCCTAATGATACAAAGGAATGGGCTATATAATACAGGCTATAGCATCAACAGATCTCAAAAACATTATGCTAAGTGAAAGAAGCTGCACACGCAAGATGATATAATGTTGTAGGATTCCATTTACATGAGTTTCTGGAAAGCATAAAACTATATGTACAGAAAGCATATCAGTGGTTATCTGGAGTAGGAATAGGAGCAGGGATTGACTGAAATGAGCATAAAGGAACTTTTTGGGGTGATGGAAATGTTCTAAAATGAGATTGTGTTGATGGCTGCTTTATAGGTTCGTTTATAGGATGTATAGGCTTACTGAAATTTATCTAACTGTATACTTAAAATGAGTGATTTTCATGATCTGTAATTAAATTGCAATGAAATTGTTTTAAAAAAAATAATGCTGGGAGAATCCATTCAGTATGCTGTATTGTATAAAAAAGGCCATTCCTGAAAGCTGTAATCCAGGCTGCTCGAGAGGAAGATCTCTGTTGTCTTGGAATGTGTCACTTATCAGCTGGATGGAAGAGTGAGCAACATATACACTGCAGGATGCCTTAAGGAAAATGTGACCTGCAGGGTAACTTTGTTCTAGGAGCCTACTACTATTTGACTATAGGCTAATAGAATCTGTAGCATATTCTTTGTTATTACTGTACAATACAGTAAAATTAGTACTGACTTTCCTATGTATGTACATTTTTTTTTTTTTTTTTGAGACAGAGTCTTGCAGTGTCCCAGGCTGGAGTGCAGTGCAGTGGCATGATCTCGGCTCACTGCAAGCTCCGCCTCCTGGGTTTATGCCATTCTCCTGCCTCAGCCTCCAGAGTAGCTGGGACTACAGGCGCCCGCCACCACGCCCGGCTAATTTTTTGTATTTTCAGTAGAGACGGGGTTTCACTGTGTTAGCCAGGATGGTCTCGATCTCCTGACCTCGTGATCCCCCTGCCTCGGCCTCCCAAGCTGCTGGGATTACAGGTGTGAGCCACTGCGCCCGGCCTGTATGTACATTTTTGAGGGTTTTAATCCTCCAAGTCATAACACTTTGGTAAAAATGTTTATGCTTTCTAAATACTTACAACAAATGGCTTATGGATGTTTGAAAAGAGTGGAGTGATCACTAGGAGCCAACATGGGTTCTCTCTGGATGGGTAACAGGTGGTGATCATGAGATGGCACTCAAGAACCAGAGAATAAGGTTGCATTCTAAGCACCAAATTAATCTCATCAACAGTGCTATGATTTGAGTTTTCTCTGAGAAAAACTCAGCTTGAAATTGGATCTCCAAAGTGTCAGTGTTGGCAGATGGGGCCTAATGGGAGGTATCTGGGTCATGAGGCGGTGAATCCTTCTTGAAATAATTTGTGCCATTCTCTGAGGAGTGAATGAGTTCTTGCTCTGGCAAGACCGGATTAGTTCTCACAGGGATGAATTAGTTCCTGCAAGAGTGGGTTGTTAAGAAGCCAGGACATCCTGTGGGTTTTGCCTCTTCACACATCAGCTTCCCCTTTAACCTTTAGCCATGTTGTAATACAGCAGCAGAAATTCTCACCAGAAGCTGAGCAGGTGCTGGCACCATGCTTCTTGAACTTCCTAGCCTGCAGAACTGTGGACTAAATAAAACTTTTCTTCTTTATAAATCACTCAGTCTCAGATGTTCTGTTACAGCAACACAAAACAGAGTAGGACAAACAAAGTGATTGAAGTCAGAATGACTTTCTAGTCCATGAAGAGTCAATGAAATAGACTGGCAGCGTGACTATAGTTTAATCGGTGATACTGAAATCCAGCTAAACAAAGAAGGTGTGCCAGGGTAGGATGGAGACGCAAGGGTAGAGGGCAGATTGAAGCAATGAAACTATGGAAAAAAGAATTAGAATGTCTAGCTTTGATAGCATCATGGGGAGAGACTGAATCTTAACGTAAGTAAGCTCCCTGATTACTCAAGGGGCTATGTTATTAGGTTTTGTACTGATCTAAATGAAACATCCCTCAAAATTCCCTTTCCTTCAATACTACATGCACCAGGAAGCAGTAATCACTGGATCAGTGTTCTGAGTACCCCGATATGAGAAGAGGAAGTGTTGAAGATGGGGGATCAGGGAGCGGAGCATTCAGTCAGTTAGAGAATCCTTCCCATCACGTATTAACAGACTGGACATCTTGATACACTGATCTCTCCTTAGTTAAATTAAATCAACACCACCGAGGCACAGAACCTGATCAGGAGGGCATAGTGATTAAGAGTGGGGCTTGCTGTCAGGGTGACCTGAGTGTGAGTGTTGGTACTGGCATTTACTATATATGCCTTTTGGTCAATTATTTAACCTCTCTCAGTGACACCTACCTTGTATAAAATGATGGAGCTAAGAAACAGTATTCTCCTCTTAGTATAATAGTTAGGATTAAATGAGACATATGCAATGCATTAAGCACAGTGCCTGATATAAAATGAGCTTCATAAAATTCTAACTTCAGTGTTTTGATTAAGCCCAGTTTCTGAACTGGAAGGGCTGAGCCCTCCCCTGGAACCTGCCCAGAAGGAGCTCAGCAGCCAGCCATGCCCCTTTTTCCTGGCAACAACCCCTGCATCATCAGCCACTCCTCAAACTTTGCTGGCCTCATTGAAAATCAGTTTTTGCCAAACTTTATTAACTTTCTTTTTTTTGACAGAGTTATTAGTACGAGGTTGACAGACCAGGAGAATGTCATAGATACAGTGTGTTTGGTTCCAATAAAGCACTTGATGAAGTCTTTCATTATCTATAAGATGGTGGGCTCTATGAGAGAAAAATTAAGTGGATTCACAGCTGGTTGTACATCTATAGCCAAGAGGCTTGATGAATGGCTCTGTCATAACCTGTTGGGGGACCACTGATTGAATGCCACAGGCTCTGCCCCTGGGTTCTGCTCTATTCAATATTCTTATTAATGGCATCAAAGTAGACATAAGAAGAACACTTATCAGATTTTTCAATGACATAAAACTGTGAAAAATATTTAATATAATAATAGGCTAAATGTAAAATTCAACATTCTCTCAATGGGCTGAAAAGGCCAACCTGAGACGAAAAAGATGCAATTTAACAGGGATAAATACAATGTCTTACATTAAGGATCCAAAATAAATCAACTGTTCAAGTTCAAGATGGGAAAGATATGGCTGTGCCACAGTTCAAAGAAATAGCTGAATTTTTAGTTAAACATAGGAAGGTGTTTAACAGAAAGAATGCAAAAGTACGTGTCTGATGGGAAGGGAATGAACCCATTTAGAATAATTTTACCAAAGAAATGATCTCATTTACCTTACCATTTCAACCTAACAAGGCTGGTAATTACAAATCTTAATTTTAGAAATGCATTAATTGAGGTTCAGGAATTTAAGGAACTTGTCAAAGTGATGACTAAATCAGGATTTGAATCCAGTTTCGACTTACCAAATTTGTGCACTTTGGATTCATTCTATCTTGCTGCCACTTCTGTCCCAGAGTTGCTGTGTGGCTCAAGTGAGACAATTTTAATGGACGGACCTAGCACAGTGCCTGGCCCCTACCTTCTGCTCAAAAGTGACTGATTATTTTTCTCCCAGAGACTCATTAAATGTTAAGGCTGTGTGCTTGCTTATATGAACAACTAGTACTTTATTATTATAATATGAACTCTGCAGTCTATTCTAAGTCTTTTCAAGTTTATCCATTAATATAGTGGATATGTTAATGCAGTGGATATTTCTAGTGCAGAAATGATTCTGTCGATTTTTATTCTCTTGTTCACCATTATTTCCAAATCCTTAATGCCAGAAGAGAAAGTCCAGCCTGGAAAAGGCACTGGAAAATTCGAGGGCAATCTGAAAATCTCTGTCAGTCAGTAATGATTCCCAGATAATCAAAACTTTCTTTTTTTTTTTTTTTAATTAAGGTAACTTTCAAGGGCTGCATTAGTGGTTCAACATTGCGTATTTACATGACAAAAACCTCAATTACCTTTAGATAATGAGGTGGTGTGTTAAGTAACCTCAGTACAATGATCTGCATATAGAATGTATGAAATTTTCAATTAATTCAATTATTTAATTAGTTTAGCTTATGGTTAAAAAGTACTTTTTTTCTGTTGTTGGAGTCCTTACTAGAATTCTTCATACACACACACACATATATACACACATATATATACACACACATACATATATATACACACACACATATATATGTATATTTTGTTCTCTCCTGCCTAAGGGTGGCTTATTGACAGTCTTTAATTCTTTCCTGGATATTTGGAATACTGCACTGCATCTGAGTCATGGACTGTGAAGACTATTTGTCACTGGTTCACAGTGCTGCTGCAAAAGGTGGCTGAGGAATGCCCACTGGCTCCAGCAGTATCCTGGAAGATTTAGCTTTTAAATAAAGGAATTCTTAGTAGCAGTTAGTTGTCACTGCCTCCTGCACTAAAAGCAAGGGCTGACAACATTAGCTATCCAAAAGTTCCAGTAAATAACGTTTTATTGTAAAAAAGAATCCATTTGGGGGAAGGTGCAAACTCTTTGTAATTTTCTCTCCCTCTTTCTCTTGGCCTAGGCCAGCCATGATTCACAAAGCTGGAGGATGGAGAATCATTAGCTGCTGATGGTGCTGGTCATCCCATCCTGGCAAGGAAAGGAACAGGTATGAGTGACCAGGTTGACCTGTGCAGTAGATGAGCTGAAAACCTCTTTTGTAAGTTGTTTTATAAAAATATAGAGACAACTGATGATTCTGGAGGTGGAGGATGCTTTGGGGGCCAGAGCACATACTCTGCAAAAAAGAAGGTCACTTCTTTCAGGTTTTAAGCTCAAATGTGAACACATCAGTGGACTTTCACATGAGCTGTGCTTTCTTTCTGGAATGTCTCCTTTTCCTCTTCTCCATCTAGTGAATATCTACTCATCTTCCACTCTTTCAAGTTGACTAAAATACTACTTTTGAACAAATAATAGCAACAGAACAATTAACGGCAACAGAACTTTGGAATGACAGTATCAAACTAGTCCTGATTCATTAAAAAAAAATCTACTTAGCACATTGTATGAAAAAATGAAGTCTGTTTGTTTTTATTTTCTTAAGCCACTTTATTCCAGTATGACTGACACGTAAAAAGTTGTACATATTTAATGCATACAATTTGATGAATTTAGGGATAAGTACATACACATCAAACCATCACCACCATCGAGACTATAAGCATATCCATCAGCTCCCACATTTTCCTCCAGATCCTTTTATTATTATTATCACCATCATTTTTGTGTGTGTGTCATAAGAATACTTAACACAAGATATCCTGTTTTGGCAAATTTTAATTACACAATACAGTATTGTTAAGTTACTGGAACTATGCTATAGTAGATCTCTAGAACTTATTTATCTTATGTAACTAAAATTTTGTCTTGTTTAACCATCACCTTTCCATTTCTGTCCCAGGCCCTGGTGACCACCACCCTACTGTCTGCTTTTATGGGTTTGGCTATATTAGATTCCATATTTAAGTGAGATCATATAGCATTTGCTTTCTGTGCCTGGCTTATTTCACTTAGCATAATGTCCTTCAGGTTCATCCATATTGTTGCAAATGGCAGGATTTCCTTCTTTTTCATGGCCAAATAATATTCCATGGAATGTATATACTACATTTTCTTTATCTAGTCATCTAATGATGGACATACAGATTGCTTGTCTTGGACATTTTGACTAATGCTGCAATGAACATGGGAGTGCAGGTATCTCCTCCAGATCCTAATTTATTTTCCTTTCTTTTTTTTATTTTTCTTTTTTTGAGATGGAGTTTTGCTCTGTCACCCAGGCTGGAGTGCAGTGGAAAGATCTTGGCTCACTGCAACTTCTGCCTCCTGAGTTCAAACGATTCTCCTGCTTCAGCCTTCTGAGCAGCTGGGATTACAGGTATGCGCCACCATGCCTGGCTAATTTTTGTATTTTTAGTAGAGACGGGGTTTCATCATGTTGGCCAGGCTGGTCTCAAACTCCTGACCTTAGGTGATTCGCCCACCTCAGCCTCTCAAAGTGCTGGGATTATGGGCTTGAGCCACTGCACCTGGCTAAGATGCTGATTTAAATTCCTTTGGATGAATACCCAGAAACAGAACTGAAGAATCATATGGTGGGTCAATTTTTAATACATATTTATTTTGTATCAGGTTGCAAATTTGTTGATCAAAATTATGAGCTCAAGATGAAAAAGTGAAAAGTAGAGCAATGCTTTCTAAGAAATAGATACTGAACTATCAAATAGAAAAGTAATATCCCCACTTGCTAATATAATTCATCATAATTTACAAGTCTCTAATGAAAACCAAGCAATAAACAATGACTTAGTGTTTGTTAGAAAACAGAGTTTAATCTCCAATTGTCACTGAACTCATTAGCAACACATGTCATTCACACACAGTGAGGAATTATTAATTTTTCATTTCAAGAAAATTGTCAAATTAAGCTGGAGAGAATAACAACATATGATAAAAACATTGGTAATTTATTCTTATTCTTATATTGCCCTAGAATGATGACAGTGTGTGGCATGTCATTAATTAATAAATATAATACTATTCACATAGTGGGCCCTTGATATCTATGAAATGTGTAATAAATGATGAAAATGCTACAGTGTTACTATCACACTGATCACATCAAAGTTTTTTCCACCCACGCTTAAATTAAATCTCCCTGAAATCCCTGGTTCAAATTTCATGAGATTCAAGTAACTTGTGATTTTTTTTTTTTTGATATGGAGTCTTGCTCTGTCACCCAGGCTGGAAGTACAGTGGCACAATCTCAGCTCACTGCAACCTTCTCCTCTCAGGTTCAAGCAATTCTCCTACCTCAGTCTCCAGAGTAGCTGGAATTATAGGTGATTGCCACCATACCTGGGTTAATTTTTGTGTTTTTTTTTTGAGATGGAGTCTCGCCCTGTTGCCCAGGATGGAATGCAATGGTGCGATCTCAGCACCCTGCACCTCCGCCTCCTAGGTTTAAATGATTCTCCTCCCTCAGCTTCCCAAGTAGCTGGGATTATAGGCACCTGCCACCATGCCCGGCTAATTTTTGTATTTTTAGTAGAGACAGGGTTTCACCATGTTGGCCAGGCTGGTCTCGAACCCCTGACCTCATGAAACGACCTCCTCGGCCTCCCAAATTGCTGGGATTACAGGCGTGAGCCACCGCGCCTGGCCTAATTTTTGTGTTTTTAGTAGAGACAGGGTTTCACCATGTCGGCCAGGCTGGTCTCAAACTCCTGACCTCAAGTGATCCGCTCACCTTGGCCTCTCCAAATGCTGGGATTACAGGCATGAGCCACTGTGCCTGGCCTGATTTGTGATTTTTCATGAAGAATTTTTTAAAGGCCAAAGTTCACCCTCAAGAAAAGAAAAGTGATTATTTGCCATAGAATTCTTCTAATCGCAACTTTTAAAAGAATTTATTAACATTATTTCAGGTCAAATGCCTTAAATGTTGAAATCCTGTATTTTAATTCTTTGAGATGAAAGTGTTTTTCCCAGCATTTCTTTTTTTTTAATTCGGATTTAGTCTTAACTCGCATCAAAGTTTATAAAAAATGATATTTCTATTTCATGAACATGGACAGAATGTGTTGAAGGCTCCCTGTGGGAAAATTATGAGCAGAGGTAAAAATCCTTGCAGCATTCTTAGCTCCTTAGCTGTAGTGTCTCTTAGTGAAATGTTGCATATGAGGAATGCTAATTAAGGAGGCTGGGAGAAAAGAGATGCCACCTTTCCAAAGACAACATTTCAAAAACAAGTATTACTAACGTGGTGGTTTTATGAAGCACTTGAATCTTACATAAGTATGGCTTGTTTTTTGTTTCCTAAAAAAAGACTGCATTTCAGCAAACCAAAACCTGAATAATTTAAATCATGAATTTCGGAGAAAAAAATTTTGCACCTAGCTAGGAACTTAATAAAATATAACTTTTCAAATGCTTTTTTTTCTATTTTAAAATCATGTACACTGCTTTTGCAAAATCTTTAGTCAAGTAGAAGCAGAAGAAGACCATCTTAATTTTAAAAAAGTAACACTGCTCCCATTTATGAGGATTTTTGCAGGGAGAAAGATTTTATAAGATATTCATGTCAATACAAAAGGGCTTAAATTCAAGAGTATTTAAACTTTGAATTTCAACTTATCCCTTGGAATGGCCTCATGGCTAATTTCTTGTCTATATACAAGGTCAAATAGATGTATGTCTTTGGTTAATTTGGACTGACTGCCAAGCAATTTATTAGGAAGCTGGAGGATCTAAATTGATCATGAAGACAACAGAATAAATGGGCTTTGTCTGATTACTTCCGTTTACTTCATGATTAAATCCTCCTGCCTGTAGAAAATTTATGTGACTTCCAAATAACACAGAGAGACAGACAGACAACCCCATGACACACTACTTAAAACTCTATCTTCATTAAATGAAAAAAAAAATCAATTTCAAAAGTATCTTTTGTTCTTTATGTCTTCGTTGAATTATGGCTGAGGAAGTAAAAGAGCTTCTTGTTGCCATACTTCCTGATCTATTGTCATATATCCCACAACTGGAGACTTTTTATAAGACGGATAATTTGGATATCAAATATGAGAAATTATAAGTGCCTTTAGCAGATACTGCTTTTCCAAGAGTTCAGTTTGATCTTGGATAAAAATTTGTGCAGAAGGCTTCCTTTGGAGGCTTATACATTGTTCTCCACAAAATGTAGTATGGAGATCAGAGAGGTTTTTTTTTTGAGATGGAGTCTCGCTCTGTCGCCCAGGCTGGGGTGCGGTGGCATGATCTCGGCTCACTGCCACTTGCGCCTCCCAGGTTCATGCCATTCTCCTGCTTCAGCCTCCCAAGTAGCTGGGACTACAGGCACACACCACCACACCCAGCTAATTTTTTGTATTTTTAGTAGAGACAGGGTTTCACTGTGTTAGCCAGGATGGTCTCGATCTCCTGACCTTGTGATCCTCCCAAAGTCCTGGGATTACAGGCGTGAGCCACCGCACCTAGCCCAGAGAGACAATTTTTAAGATGAGAGAGAGAGAAAAAAAAAAAGATTCTCTCCAACTCTCTTTGCCCAGCCTACCAATGCTCCCATTTTCACAGCACCCAGGTCAGCCAAGACCTAACCTTATGCAGAAAAAGGAACAATGCTTTAACTAGGCACAGAGTTCTATTACTTTTGTTACCTAATGTGCAAAACACTAAAGGAAGAGGGCTTATTAAAGAACTGCAGCATGTTTTGTAAAAGTTGGTCACTGAGTCTTTGACAGAATTGCTACAGTACTACAGTTCTAAGTCTCTACTGGCAGCGTCTATTTTGAGAGACATGCCTTGGTGGGAGCCACAAACAATGCAGCCCACAGTAGTACACATTCATCCATCCATTCATTCATTCAAGAAATACACATTGAGGGTGGAATGTGATGGCTGATGTTAGTTTGGTTAGGGGGCACACAAAAACGCACAAGACATACTTATTGCTTTGAGAAGCTCTGGGCCTAGTGGGGAAGATGAAGGGACAGATGCTTTCGGGGAGTAGGTTCAGAGTGGTGTGAAAGGTAGGGAGTGGCAATCTCTGCCTGGGGAGCAGGGGATGGCCTCACAGAATAGAAGACAGGCTTCAGGGCTGAGAAGGAGTTTTCCAAGTAAAGAGCTATAGGAAGGTGATTCCAGACAGAGGAGACACCGTGTGCAGTCTCAGAGGTGTGCAAGGACAGAACAGGACATGTCTGTTTATGGTTTCAACATTTTACTTAGTTCCCCATTAATTTTGCTAAGGGGGAACCATGTGTGTGAGTAGCAGGACTGGGGGCTATGAAGGTGGGTCAGGGCCAGATTGTTAAGAGCCTTCAAAAGAAATTTGGTCTTCAACTTAAATAAACTAGAAAATACGCGCAAAGTGCTTGGGAAAATGTCCAGCATACAGTGTATGCTCGGTAAATATAAGCTGTTTTCGTTATGTTGAAGTAGACAGGAAACCAACCAAGGTTTTAAAGAAGGGAAAGGATGCTCATGCCTATAATCCCAGCACTTTGGGAGGCTGAGGTGGGTGGATCATGAGGTCAAGAGATCAAGACCATCCTGGCCAACCCGGTGAAACCCGATCTCTACTAAAAATACAAAAATTAGCTGGGCATGGTGGTGCGTGACTGTAGTCCCACCTACCCAGGAGGCAGCAGAATTGCTTAAACCCAGGAGGTGGAGGTTGCAGCGAGCTGAGATTGTGCCATTGCACTCCAGCCTGGTGACAGAACGAGACTCTGTCTCAAAAAAACAAAAAAGGAGGGAAAGGATGATGACGGCAGAGTAGGTTTATAACAATAATTCTGATGTCAATATTGAGAATGGGCTGCGGTGCGGAGATGCTGTCCACAGGCCAGGAAAGGGAAATAATTCAAATAGTGAGGATAAGGCTCAGCAATTAGAACTTGTTCATTACTAAATTTCCAGGGTCCAACATAGTGGCTACCTGCAGTGGGTGCTCAATGAATAGCTGCTGAATGAATAAATGAATGGCAATGGGAGGAGGGAGCAGATCTGAGAAATCTCTAGGCGGCAGAAACAGCAGGGTTGGTGAGTACCAGATGTAGGCGTTAAAGGAGAGGGAGGCTTTTTAAAGGATGACTCTGGAAATTAGGCTTGGGAAGATGGTGCTGCCAAATTCTGCAATCAAGTAGAAAGGAGGAAGAACAGGGTTGGCAGGGAACATGAGGCTCTGGGAGTACTACTTTCTATGCATCTGTTGGGTTCAGCCTCTTGGAGTGTTGAGAAAAAGTGGGCAAGGGAGGACAAAGAACCCTCACATGGGCTCTGAGCCAGGTGTTTTCCTTTTTACCGCGTTCAATCCCCACTATGAGTTTGATATTGTTATCCCTGTTTACAGGTGGGGAAACTGGGGCTGAAGATGATCCATTAGCGAGGTGGCAGAGCCCACATTAAAAACACCTATCTTTCTTTCTTCCCCCCCTCCATCCATCATATTGCCTCCCCCATTAAAATGAACATTTGGAATATGATATATTCCATATTTAGAAGGCTCGGGGGTGCGGGGTGAGTACTTTGCAAAGGAACCAAAGCCTAACTTCTGTTAACTTTCTGCTTCATCGATACTCCAAATCTGTCTTCCTCATTCACAGAGTCCCTATGAGGATCCAAAAGATGTGAGAAATCTTTTGAAAATATAAAGCGTTCTATAAAACAAGGTGATATCAAAATGAGAAGAAAATATGTTCAGATTCTTGTTAAGGAATTCTAGAACAGTGTAAAAGATGACAGAAGCTGGATACTGTCTTAGGACCATTTGACTGGCAATGGTTTCTTTCCAACTATGGTTCAAAGAGCAGGTTGAGGTTTTTCTGTCTTTAGGGGTCAGTCTTCCTAAAATGTGAAAACCTGGGTTTGAGGTATGGGGAAAGAATGAATTTTGCCTTCCAAAGGCAGAGTTTACAACTTGACTGCTTTCACTCCTCTTTCAAAAATAAACCTAAATTCCTATCAGTTGTCTGCAGAGTTCCATCAGAGACCCAGTGGAGTGGTACCTAACTGGGGAGCAGGAATTATATGTGCTTCCTCCTTGTTCTGCAAAGCCTCTGAACACCACGGAGGGCCCATGGAGAGTGTGATGTTGTGTCTCTTGGCCCATCACAACGTAAGCATGCTGAGCAGAGGCTCTATCCCACATCCTCATCGTAGCCACAGTGCCCAGCAGGAAGGGGCTCACTGTACATAACTGCAAGAACTTACGGGTGTTTGCATTCTTCCCTTTGCTCTTCAAATGGCTGGCTCCTTCTTCCCACTCAGGTTTCAGCTTAGGCGCCATGCTGGGAGAGGCCTTCTGTGACTGCCCTAGTTAAATAGATCCCCCCTGCTACTCTCTTATCACTGCACTCTGTCCATTTATCATGTGGTTCCTTTCAGAATTTACAATCACACATTTGCTTATTTGGTTATCTGTGCCTCTCTCTCAAACCAGACTGTAGGCTCCATGAGGGTAGAAAGCATGTCAACTCTATTCAGCCCAGCATCTAGCATGGGGCTGGCATGTGGGAAGCATTTGGGTCTATCTGTTGTTTTAATGAACAAACAGACCTAAATCCGAGCTGGTGGGACGAGTGACAGGAAAGCAGAAGGCCCCCTCAGCACTTGGGGGATGTTGTTCTATAATCAGGCTTCATTATGATCTGGGACCAGGGATGGAGCCATGGACTGGCCAACATGTGGACTAAGCCCACCCCTCTGGACTCTTCAGCAAGACATGCAAACCACATGAGTCGATGGTCCACACACAGCCCCAAAGGAGAAGAACACAAGCATCACTATTCCTCAACCTTGGAGTAGGTTCCTTGTTCTCCTAGTTAAATATGCATGGCACATAAAAATAATTGTGCAGACAGAAGGACTCACAGTTGCTTAATGTAGACCAGGAAAGTGTTTGAACCATTCAGTGGGTGGTGCAACTCCTAGGGGGAACCAGCCACGGGTGGGAATAGAAACTACTCCAGGAAATGGTACTGTATGGAGCAATTTACATATTTTGGGGCATGGGAAGTTGTGGAACCGCATTTGTTCTCCTCCATATCTACCACTAAAATAAATCCTTAAGACTTAAAATGAGTAGATGATATTTAGTAATATGACTGAAAAGTCACATAGAACTAGTTTATGAGCCAGGCTTTATGTGCAATTTACAACCTGTATGGAAAGCAACATCATCCCTTGTTTTACAAATGAGGAAACAAGTTCAGGGAGGTTATGCAAGTCCATTAGATTTCAACACTTGCACTCCCTTCACCATGGAGCCAAAGCCTAGACTTAACTGTTTAGAATATCATTCTAAATTGCTTTTTGCAATGTCATTTCTTATGCATTTCTTACATACATTTTAGGTGCCAGGAATGAATTTCTAAAGGCAGGATAGCATTGCAGAAATGCTAGCCTCCAAGAGATGGGGTATATTTTCCATTGAGAAGCAGAATTAGGGGAAGGGTAGTTTTACTTCCTCAGTGTCAACTGAAATGGCAGTCATTCAACATTTCACTAATTTCCCATCAGACATTTTAATCCAAATAAAGTTTTTAAAAATCTCTTAAGAAACCATCTCCTTACAAATTCTCTCCTTGCAAAACACTTAGGTTTCAGTAAATATCTTCGTTGACAATTCTAACAAAGGTACTCAAATTCTATATCCTGGGTTGAAAGAGGCAGTGGTCATATTTAGAGTGCCAAAACCTGTTCTTCTGCTGTTGTATTTTGCTGATCTGCTGATCTTGAAGGACTCCAGTGCCTTAAATTTACCCATGTCATTTATTGCTGCCTAATGTGCTTATTCATTATTTTTTGAAAATAGAAGCATATTCTGAAACATATTTAATTTTATGATGTTAAAAATGATCACTTCTGGTTCTTCACCAAAACTATATGGAGTACCTGGAATACAGTAGGTACTCAGTAAGTACACTATTAATAAACGAAGAAAATATATGCAGGCTAAAATAAACTGTTTTACATAATTCTATCCATATATGATTTCTAGCATTGCACTGGCTTAAAAGCTGGGATTATACAAATACATGATCAGTGTGAAAGGCTGGGGAAATGGGAATGCAAAATTCAAACTGGCTCTTGGTCAGTGATTTTTTTTAAAAAACAAGGTCTTCAAATGTTTGCTAACTACAAAACGTCCTTGTCCTTCTCCCTTTTTTTTTACTACTGGCATTGTCATACGAACTTCATGTCCCTTCCAAATTAGTCTGTTGTTTGGGATCCTTAACTACAGAGAGTGGCAACTATGTGTCCCCAAGACAAACAGGTTGATGTCTCTCTCAGACCTATGCTTTAAAGCCCAGGCTGGGGTCATGCTCTGGGACTAGAGCATTCGGACTTTCTCTGGTCTGCTTTTTTCTAGCCCTTGATTTTCTTATCTGAATCATAGGGTGTCCATTGTTTAGATGGAAGGCTGCAAATATAAATTAAATAATTCCTCAGCGAAAAATATCCTTCTGTGAGGTGCATATATCAGTGGCTAGGAACATATCTGAGGCCTGCTACATTATGGTTTAGTGAATAATTTGCATTTTATGACATATATGCAGTGTAGCTATGAATAATCTGCCACAAATTTTATCTATACATATATAAGCCATACACTCACTAATGGTAATCCATTCTCCTTATTTTTGAACCCATTCTCTGTACGAGTAATAGAGAGTGCACTGGCTTTGATTCAAGGCAGACCTAGGTTTGAATCATAGCTCCACTACATACAGGCTGAATCTCAGGGAAAGAATTAATCTTTCTCAGCTTTAGTTTCTTCATCTGTGAAATGGAGATAATACCAACTTCACAGACCTATTGAAGGCATTGAATGTGTTGATTATATGTATGTAGATTGATTTGTTAACAAACTGAGGTGATTTCATGTGTGTGTGCCTGAGTTGGGTGCAGCCTTAATAAGTGTTCCCCTTCTCTTCTGTTTTGCTATTTAACGTGATGGTGAGGCGAGTGGTCAGTGTTTGTCTGTCTCTTCCTTCTAGAAGTCAGGATGGCGTAAGATGAAGATGTGGGGGACAGCAGCTTCAGGCAGATACTGAATAACCTCTGGGAGCCTAGGAGGACAGATGCTTGACACTTGCTGCGGACAAAAAAGGAAGAGCCCAAACAGTTTTTAAAGCAGAATCTTCTATGTCTAGAAGAATCCATAGGAAGGTGCATCATCAAAAGAACTAGAGAACACAAATGACAGGATGTGACATGAGTGTTCACTTTTCATTAAGTAAACACTGCTGGGGTTTACTTAATACCTGGTGAGAGGGGGAAAAAAGCAGTATTATTCCACAAACATTTGTCAAAATATCAATGATGTGAGTAAGCCATACAATGTAGAGGCAATGATTCCTAAGACACAACCCCTGCACACGGTGAGTTCTTAGTCACAGGGGAAGCACACACAGACACAAGAGACTACCCTGTTGGGCTGTGATTAATCTTATGTGAAAAGACAACATGCCATGGAGCACAGAGGAGGAAGTAGTTACTTCTTAGAAGACCAAAGACATTTTCAAAGAGGTGAGGATATTTTAAGCGAGGTCTTAGAGGAGGATGTTCACAGGGAAGAGGAGATGTAAAGGCATTCCAGGCCAATGCACCTGCATGAGAGGAGTGGGATATGGTATGAGCAACGTTTGGAGAATTGCAGCTATTTGGATACTGCTGGGACATAATGACCTCCAGGAATTGTGGTTATATTGCAGGGGGCCTTGGGGCTAGAGAGAGAAAACTGATTGAGCTTGAGGAGGGAGAGTGGGAAGGGACCCAGAGCACAGATGGAGTTATTGGCTTTGGAGATAAAAAGGGACACATGTTTCTCTGAGTAGGTGAGTCTGGGTGTTACTTGGATAAGTCTAGAGAAGAAGAGACAGTACGTTCTAACAGAACATGCCTAATTACCTTCATGCTCTTGGTGTAGTGGGAGGCAATGTCATTGGTTGAATAAATATGAATAAATGAATGAATGAATGAATGAATGAAGGTGGCTAGGGTAGAGGATTAAGAAGCATTAAAAAGAATATCTCAAGAACTATTTATGGGGGTCAGTAAACATAACATTTCTAAACTCAAAACTTCTAAACTCAAGGTATTTATAAGCTAGTTGAAGATGTGAAGACATCATACATCTTTTCAAGGCAGAGAAAGTTAAATGAATAGTTCCTAAAACACGAATGTTCAGAGGGAAAAGTATGTTTATGAACTGCTTGACAAAGAAGCTTGTAGCTATATTTTGTGTAACACACTATGGTGTAGTTTCATCTTTTTGGGTATGTTTTCCTTTTTTAATGTTAAAATATTTCATAGCTGGTCTATGTAACTATAGTTATACTTTTAGTTTTACTAAGGTTCCCGATAATGTTTGGTGCACAGACAGGTTTGTGTACTGGTTTTAATAATTCCATGTACTTTCTACTTCCTCCTCTGCCTCCATCCCCAGGGTCTTCAGGTCACAGTTGGGACCTACTCTATGTACTCTGCTGCTCTCCATAAGCAAATGGGATGATTTCACTGAAAAGACAGCTCTAGATTATAGCCCTGAGAAAGAAAGCTCTTGATTCAATGAAAAAATCATAGTTTAGAGTAGAAGAGAAAGGTAAGTATGTCCAGAGGAAAAGCTGGTCAGATGAATGTAAGAGAGGCTTCTTTTATTTATTCATTTAATTTTGAGACAGTGCTTTGTCAGCCAGGCTTCAGGGAAGTGCTGAGATCATGGCTCACTGTTGCCTTGACCTCTTGGACTCGGCCATTCTCCCACCTCTGCCTCCCGAGTAGCTAGGACCACAGGCCCATGCTACCATGCCTGGCTGTCTGTATTTTTTGTAGAGATGGGGTTTCTTCATGTTGCCCAGGCTGGTCTTGAATTTCTGGGCTCAAGTGATCTGCTCGCCTTGGCCTCCCAAAGTGTTGGGACTACAGGGGTGAGCCACCATGCCCAGTCGCAAGAGGAAATTCTTTTAGCAGAGCTTTGAGAGACAGGTGTGGAAGAACAGGCTGGGGTTAGAGTATGTGTTGCTAAGGAATCTGACCCTCACTCCATGGGCAATAAGGAGCCATGAAGCAGGGATGGAACATTTCCCTGGCACTGCTGGAAACTGTGATGTCCAATATACGCTCTCTGGAAGATCTAATGAAACACAACCTTAGCACTACTCCCAGTTTTCTTTGAAAAAGCAAACCTTGTGGGTCATTTGTTTTCTGTGAAATGAGAGAGGAACATACATTATCACCTTATATTATCGATTTACATTAAGAAGACTTCTGGACTTTCTTAGGGTTGTTGTCTCTTTCTGAGATTTCAGGCAGGTGGGCAAATCCTTATTTTCATGGATTTTCTATTGGCTAAAGGAATTCTGTGTGTAGTTTGTTGGAATATACTTTGTAGAAGACATTCTTGCTCTTGTGAACCAGTTTGGTTCCCGAATCATGCAACTGTTGGGTTCTAGAAGAGATTTTGGATATAGCGCCAGGATTTCTGACCCTACAGCTAAGAATAGACAGCAATGGGAACTCAAGTTACAAAAAATGACTTCAATAGAGCATTCACATATGTGATGGTATCAGAGCCCAAGTCTTCAAAGAGAAATATTTTGAAAAATTCTCACTGGTTTCTGGCAAGAGTAGCAAATCTTGATTTTTTGGGCCTTTATAAAAATAAGAAAAGACTAACAATTTTAAACCTGGGCATTAATCAACCATTTAATGATGCCAACAAATGAGTTTTACTGTAATTCACCGTGGGGAGATTAAAGGAAACCTAAGAGCCACAAATAAGCCATTATGAACAGTTTATAGTGATTGAATACTTGAGCTGTGATTAATAATGAATCAGAAGTAAATCTATGAATACCAACAAACAGAAAGCACTTGTTAGATTGAGAATTTTATCAGAAAAGTATAATTTGGATGTTGACTCAATGGTAACAACAGGAAAAATAAATTACCTTTATGCATTTTGGTTGACTAAATTCTAATAGATAATGTATGAAACAACATTTAAATCGACACAGCCCAGGAGATACAAAAGTGTACGTTTGTGTGGTCTTCTAAATAACTGACATTTATATATTTTTCTTAAGATCACTGTAAGCAAAATGGGAAAGCTCTCTACATTTCTGGCCTTTTGGGAGGGAGGCTTTTCAGTCTTGCTCATATTGAGTCAATATACTGATGTCTTGACTTGAGAAAAAATTTTCACATCTCTATTTTGGGCTCTCATATTTTCTTTACTACACAGAAAAAACTTTATTGCACAGACAAACAGAAGTTAAATTGAACTGATTTTATAAGCTACAATAAGTACAGCTCCCAGAAACAAATGCAAATGGAATGAACAGTTCTTACCATATGTTTCACATAGGCTACTCACGTTTTCTCTCATTCTGAGACGATTTTAAAAAACCTGTTCCGTTAATGTATGAAATTCTGCAATCTTAAAGATTTAAAAACCTATATGTTTTCAAAGACCTGAATATCCTGATACACATCATTTCACACCTGGATGCCGAACACATACGCTGAAATATATTCTATGAACAAAGGGATTTGAAAGGGACCACAAATTTCGCATTGTATGCTGAAGCTGTCCTGTGTCAGCTCTTCAAACTGGGGCCTCTGAATTTTAGGAAAAAGTGCTATTATTCTGGTTCAGCAAGTTTGACCCTTTGTTGTCTATCTCTATTCCTTAGAGACACAACTAGGCCTTGTGCTTACTAAGTGAATATTAATATCTTAATTAAACCTTGATAGACAAGCACACTACAGCCCTCATCCAAAATATGCACAAAATTAGAAGGCAAAAATAAAAGAAAGAGCCAGACATTATAAGTCCGTCAATGGAAGCAGACAGCCACACCACTAATGGTGGATCAAAAAAGACTTCATGTTGTTCAGCTCCCATGTATAAGTGAGAACACATGGTATTTGGTTTTCTGTTCCTGTGTTAGTTTGCTGAGGATAATGGTTTCCAGCTCCATCCATGGACACAGGGAGGGGAACACCACACAATGGGGCCTGTCGGGGGTCAGAGGGAGGGAGAGCATCAGGATAAACAGCTAATGCATGTGGGGCTTAATACCTAGGTGATAGGTTGACAGGTGCAGCAAACCAACATGGCACACGTTTACCTATGGAACAAATCTGCAAGTCCGGTACAGGTATCCTGGAACCTAAAATAAACTAAAATTAAAAAAAAGAGAAAGACTTCCTCAGTTTCTTCTCTAATGGCCCTGAAGCAGAAATTACTCTCATTTCCTCTCATTGATATAATTTGTTTTTGAGAGGTGAAGGGACAATGGGAAGACAGTGGTTTTAAGTCACTATAAAAAGATTATTGACAGATTCGTGGCAAACTGAAAGACTCAAAAATTCCTGACGCTTTCTCCCCTCCAGAGTTAGGTACGTCAGAAAGACCTCAAATTTCCATACAAGATTCTCTTAATGTAAAATTAAGACAGCTTCTCCTTCAGAGTTTACGCATAAACTCTGTTAATATAGACGGATCAGGCTCCATATCTTGATTTTGACATTTCTCATATCATTTTTCTAGGGGCGGGGGGGGTACTTTTTGGAGTCCAGTTGCTGATATAAAGAGAAATGTCATTTAGTGTCTTGGAAAAAAACAAAAGAAGGAAAGAAGGGTGTTGCTGATTTAATAGATCACCCTTGTTGTTCTAATGGCTCCAGATGGCTCTCGTACTGTGCGGATGAGATGTGACAATGCCTTCTTGGGGGAGAGACAGAAGACTTCACTAGCTTCGTTCGGCAAATGACCACTGATTGCCTGGAATGGAGGAGTTAATGTGATCAATTAACAATGTTGGAAGAAAAATGATGTTTGCCAGCTGTTGATTTCATCAGCAAGAAAAAGCCCACAATAATCATCTTAGAAAAGAACTTAATTAGTTTTGATCCTAAGATAGCATGCAAAAGTTCTCTACTAATTTCTAGTCTGAAGATATTCATAACATATTAGAGCTGGCACGAACTCTGGTGATTACTAGAAAAAAATTTTTTAAGTTTGTGAAAACAGAGATGTGCTCAAGGTCACCCACAGTTAACAGAAAAACTGGGGCTGAATCCTGGGGCTTCTGACCTCTGATCTGCTGCTTTTTTTTTCCTATTACAAATCACAGTTTTTGAGATTCACACTTTGAAAAGAGTGGTCCAAAGTAACACTGCCATTTTGGGGTGAGCATTCTCTTATGACAGATGAGTTTTTTTGAAAAAAAAAAAAAAATCCTGACCTTCCTGTTTCCACATGTTTAAAATGCTATTAGTATTTCAAACCTCATTTTCTTTCTTTTTAGAAATTCACTCCTGATTTTACAGCGACAGATTTGCCATATCAATTTCTAAAGGTAAGAGTTTGGGTCAGTTTGCTTTTTCTCTAAATTGTGTTTGTCATCCCTCAGTGTAGTCAGATTTTGGTGTGGTTATACTGACATTAAAGTTTCCTTTTCTTAAAATAAAACTAATGACTCGACCTTGATATTGTCTAAGAGTACAGGCCCCAGGGTCAGTCATCCTGGGTTCAGCACCCAGCCTACCACTTCTCAGCCATGTATTGTAGGAGAGTTGTTTACAGTTCCCTACATTTCAGTTTTCTCATTGGTAAAATGGGAATAGTAATAATCCCTTTCTCAAAGGGTTGTCTGGGTGAGAATTAAATGAGCTGGTCTATGCAAAGTACTTTCACAGTGACTGGAACATAGTGAGCACTCAATGGAGCTAACAGCTGTTATTATTATTACTAGAAAAAAGTTGAAAAATAATTTTATGTAATTGTTACTTACATGAGTAGTGGGGTCTCAGCTTCCCAACACACCATGAGAATATGAAATTTCATCAATAAATTCAAACAGACACTTTATGTAAAATCCTTTGCTCAAATAATGTAACTCAGCAATGACTGACTTTTAGATACTGGGGAAATGTATTCATATGAACCAGTGTGACATTCTGAAAACTGGTTCATTGAAGCCCAATAATATAGGTTCTCACTCTCAAGTATGAATCAATAATGCACACCCCCTCTGTATCCCCATGCCCCATAAAAAACTGTTCAGGACAATCTTGCTTTATATATTATACACATTTATATACATTCAGGGCACATTTAGAGTTCTGAAATTTGAGATGTGAAGCAAGCATTTTGATAGGGATATTTTTCCGAAGAATTTTTTTCGCCCCAGTATAAAATAAAAAATCTATACCACAGACAGTTGCATTTAATGGTCCAATATAGTCTCTGCATGAAAACCAACAGATCATTCTACATGTCTCCTGACACATTTACAACATGCACTCTGTCTAAAACCCATTCACATCACTGGGGGTTCTCACCAATTCTTAGGTCCTTGACTTATTTGTGATTGGGATACCTTTATCACAAAGACATGCTTTGCAGATATTCTCAGGGACACAAGCTATTCCAGTCTTGCCCTGCATAATTAAGTTTTTACATTCAGTAAGTAGAGTTCACCTCTTCCTCCTAATGGTGTTTATTAACCATAATGACTGATAAAGAGGTTCTGGCCTCCGTCACCTGAGAAGAACAAAACAGTGGGGTTTTTCTGCAGCTTGGCTGGATCCCAGGTTCTATGACCTCTGCTGCTAACAGGCTCTCCGCAGGCAATGAAGGGGAGACACCAGCTATGCAAATTAGAGTACTGATGTTCCTTGTCAGCTGCAAAGCCCAAATGGCCCTGAATGTGACCCAAGTGAGGCTTCTGCGCTGTGTGCCTGGTAGGTGGAGACCCTGATTAGTCTGATTATGGCAAAAAAATTTTTAATTGCTTTATGGAGTGCATGAAAATTATATGTTCATCTCCTTTTATTGAATAAAATGTGTTGGTTGTATATGTTCAATGTTGGTGGGGAGGAAGGTATTCTTATATATAAAGAGAAAATCTGTTACTCTTCATGTCAGATCAGTTAATAGATATTAAACAAATCATGTTGTTTTCTCATATTGAGTATAGATCACTGATGACCAGCTGGAACAGAAATAAACTTGTACATTAGCCAGTAATGAACAAAATGCTAAAGATATAATTAGAGAAATTCTAGAGGTAGGGAAATAGTCCACATATATTAATACATTTTTTCCCATGATCATCTTGATAGAAAGTTGACCATGATGTGGATGATATAACTGGGTCAGGCAAATACCTTTTAATAGTTTGTATTACTTACACATGCATACGTGGCAACAGATTTACCTTAGACATAAACACGAGTTTATACTCCTGGAGGTGTCCTAGAAGCATGCTGACTGTCGTGTCCTCAGTGCTATTCACGTCAATAACCATAAGAGCTGGTGTTCTCTCCAAGACTCTGTTCCTTGAAGGAAGGAGCTATCTCATCCTTACTGTTTCCCTAGCAAGACCTGGCCCACAATAGGTGTCTGTGATGTATTTTTTTTTCATTTTTTTAAATGTCCATTTTGTTTATTGATACATGATATTTGTGCATACTTATGGTACATATGATATTTCGATACGTATAGAATTTGTAACGATCATGTTTAGGATATCCATCACCTCAAACATTTATCATTTCTCTGTGTTGAGAACATTTCAAGTCTTCTCCTCTAGCTATTTTGAAATATACAAAATACTGTTGTTAATTACACGGTAATCACCCTACTGTGCTATGGGATGGTTAATGTGTCTACTCAGCTAGATCACAGTGCCAAGATATGTGATCAAACATTATTCCAGATGTTTCTGTGAGGGTGTTTTTGGATGAGATTACTGTTTATACTGGTGGATTTTGAGTGAAGTAGATTACTCTTCCTAATGTGGGTGGGCCTCATCCAATCAGGTGAAGGCCTGAGTAGAACAAAGGACTGACCTCCCACAAGCAGGAGGGAACTCTGCCAGCAGGCAGTCTTTGGGATCAAACTGCAGATTCTGGACTTGCCAGCCTCCATAACTGCATGGGCCAATTCCTTAAAATATACCTATGTATGTATGCTCACATCCTAGTGGTTCTGTTTCTCTGGAGAACCTTAATACTGCGTCCAATAAAAATCTGTTGCCTGATGACGGAAAGATAATTGCCTGCCTCCTTCCATCCCTTCAACTCACCCTAACTCTCAGAACACATGCTGTTTGGCCTCATCCTAACCTCCATTCCCTCAGTTTCTCTGTTACTTCCCTGCCATTTATCCCATTTATGATATCCCTCCTTCCTTAGCCAGGATAAACTTGAAGATGCTGTTTTCATCTTCAACATACTACTTCGTCTTTCCTCTGCTCGCCTTGTAAATCTTCAACTTCTAATCAAATCATGTGCGTTCTCTAACCTCACTGTGTTATTTTCTGTTGAAGAGAAGCCCTGCCACCAACCAGGACATATTCATGATGGTTGACTGTATGTGGCTGGGCCCTCAGACCCCTCAGAACACCTTTTCACGGTCCTTAGTCAACCCCTACTCTCTACCACCCCAAATCTTTCTTGCTATTCCTCTGGTCTCCCATTTCTGTCTTCAGACTTTTGATCTTACCACCTGACAAATGTTTCAAGCAGAACTCATCATCTTCCCCATTTGTTGTTCCTCTTCTTTAGTCCCTGTTGTGATAAATTATGTCCCTCCCCTCCCCATTCATCTGCCCAAGCTGGAAGAAAATTTGGCATCATCCATGCCTCTTCTTTTATCTTCAATTCCAACACCCATCCAGTTATTTAACAAGTGCTAGCCGAGTGGCTACTATGTTCCTGGCATTAGTTTAGAGCTTGGGATATAAGGGTGGACAACGCAAAACAAAAACACTCCTGACCCCATGGAGCTTATATTCCAGCAGGGGAGAAAGATCATGAACATAAGAATAATTAAATTTACAGAGTATATTAGAAAGCGAATAAATGAGACAGGGAAAAATAGAGCATGTAAAGGGTGATAGGAATTGATGTGTGTGTTGGTGGGGAGGTGGAGTGTGCAATGTTAAACAGCGTGGTCAGGATAGGCTTCAGTGAGAAGGTGGCACCAGAGCCAAGACTTGAGATGAGGGAGAGACCCACACAGATATCTGGGGACAAATCACTTTGGGCCAAGGCAATAGCTAGTATAAAGGGCCTGTCTTAATCCATTTGGGCTGCGATAACAAAATGTCATTGGCTGGGTAGCTTTAAAATAACAAAAAGTTATTTCTCACAGTTCTGGAGGCTGGGAAGTCCAAGATCAAAGTGCTGGCAGATTCGGTATCTGGTGAGGGCACACTTCCTAATAGATGGTCGTCTTCTCACTGTAACCGCACGTGCAAGTGACAGAAAAGCTGGGGGAGCCTGAGGATATCTCCAGGTTGTTGTTGTTCTTCTTAAGGTACTAAGCCCCTCCCAAAGGCCCCACCTCCTAATACCATCACTTTGGGAGTTAGGATTTCAACATACAAATTTTAGGGAGACACAAACATTCATATGTAAAGCAAGGCCCTAAAGAGGGCCTTTTTGAGCGAAGTAGGCCCTAAAGCAAGACTGTCTCTGGCATGTTGCCAGAGCAGTCACCATGTTCTTCAGTTACAGCACTCCTGTGAATCTCCAACTGTCCATCTCACTGCTACTTCCTCCATCTAGGCTCTGGGCCTTCTTACCTACATTGATACACTGATTTCCTAAGTGGTTTTCTTATATTTGGTCTTGCTGCATGCCCATCTATTTCCCACATCCAGCTAGAATGACCTTTCAAAAACACAGATGTCACCTCATCAGAATTCTTCCATGGCTCCGCACTGCCCACAGGCTGACATGTGCACATTGGGAGGGCTTAGCCCTCTCCTACCTGGCTCCAGCCCACTGCTGCAATATCACTATATTACCTCACCCATGCTTGACGCTTATCCAGAGGTCTGTACATAAGATTCTCTAAATGCGCCAAGTTCCCTCTGGCCCCTGTACCTTTGGGGGCACTGCTTCCTCCTCATAAAACACCTCTCTCTTTTGCTACCTGTTGCAACCCTCCTCATGCTAGAAAGCACAGCCTGGTCAGGTCAGTCTCATCTCCTTTTCCCTATACAACATGGCTTCTTGCAGAAAGTTCCTCCTGACCTTCCTCTCTCTGGCTTAGGTACCCTACACTATGCTTCCGCAAGAGCTGTGGCTATCTCTACTGCAGTAATTTCATACTGTATCTTCACAGTCTCTTTGTATCTTGGTCTCCCCTAGTAGGTTTTGAGTATGGGTGAGGATCATGCTTTTTAAATATCCCAGCACTTGGAGTCTTACGTGATACATAAGGAGATACTACATAAATTTTGGTCAAATGAATACATAAATACACAAATAAGCCCCATGTGGAAAGGTGAGGATTATATAGATGCATAAATAGGGAAAAGCTACATGCAGAAACTGTACATAGCTTCCTCTAAAAATGAATTTCTTATGGAAGCAGAATCTATAACCATGAGGCAGCCACCCAGAGGAGTAATGATTTGTGCTGCTCCAGTCACTACGGGTTAGGATGAGTTTCCAGGTCAACTGGATTACCCTGATCCCTCTTTAGAGCCATTGCAAGAAATCACATCTCAAGGAAAGACTCTTCTGTCACCCAATCTCTTTTGTACTTTAGTCCAGACAGTGCGAGGCCATCTTCAAATAAAACAATCTCTTTGGCTTCACAGACAAGAAGAATGTAATCTATTTCCTACACGTGACAACAAGAGAAAATCTCAAATGGCACAAAAATGTAATGGTAATATCCTACAGACAGGAAAGAGCTGAATCAAAATGAAATATGACCAAATGCAATCAGCAGCTAACAGTAGGAAAAAGGCAGTTGTCATCTTCATTTCTTTCATAAACTTCTTGGAGCAAATTATGTCTTTTAGAATATAAGTCAGTTTTCTTTCTGGATACTACTTCGTAAAGCTTCTGCCATTTATGGGAGGTAAAGCATTCTTTGCATCACCCAACTTTGAAGCTGGCCTGCATTCGCTTAAACATTTCATTCATGAGAGCCTGCCCTGTCTTAGCAGGGGAGCGATCTAAACACCACAATCCCAAACACCTCCATCTGACTGTCTCCCCTGTTTGTCTATCAAACCACTGATTAAAACACATTCTGCATTGATTGATTAGTAAACATGTTTCCGTAGCTCTAGACACTCAGAGCCTACAAGGAGAAAAGTCTAGACTCAAATAGATAAAAACCCGTAATTCAAAGCAGAACACACCCTGGGCCCGAGGGGGCTGGAGGAGAGGTGCCAAGTGTGGGCTGAGCATGGAACGGGAACACTGGTGTTAGGTGTGGGCTGCTTGGAACGTCCCAGGAGTAGCTTGCCTCATGTTGCAGACTAGGAATCCAGCTGTCTGGAGGTGGAAGAATCCATGGATGGTGCATATTGCAGAGACACGGTTTCAAAATCTTTTGCAGGATGCACATGTTAGAAAAGAGATCTTTAAAAAATAAAAAATCCCCTAATGGCTTTAAATGAGCATGAAGCATTCAGATGTTAATGTTTAGCTGTGTAGACAAGGTGTTTCCCAAGTTATCTCAAAAGATGATGACATGACTAATTGCCCCCTTTAAAGAAAATACCAAATACATGAACAACAAACTTCCCCGAATGAGCTGATTATCTTCTGGAACGAAGACAAAATCTGGGTCGAGCTGGAATAACCAAAAGTCAATCCACAAAGTGGAATGACATTGCTAACACACTTAGCATGAGACCTGACCCTATTTGATTACTGCTCAGCAAATGGGGGCTGTCCTGATTGATTACTATTTATCTAGTCTCTCACCAGCTAAGCCCTTTCCTCTGTTCCTGATAAAAGGGTAGGGTAGGGGACTCTGTGCCAGATAACTAATCTTTACTCAGTACCTTTTATGTTTCAGGCATTCTGTTAGGGGCTTGATGTACTGTTCTCATTTGTCTCCTCAAGAGTCCTTAGAGAGATATATTTTATAACTGTTTGTAGAAAAAAACCACGAAGAATCTGGAGATGTTACGTGTATCCAAAGGCACAAGATGATTGAGAAGCAGTGAAGATATAGATGCCAGAGCCTGAAAACACTCCATGTGTCCCACAGTAGCTTATTCTTTGGCCAAGTAGCCCTTGCACACTCCCACCTTCTCTTGAGACATGTCACCAAAGATACTCAAACCATAAGCTCCATGAGGACAGGAATTTTTTATTTTCACCATTAATTATACCCCAGTTCCTTCCACAGTGCTTGATGCGTGCTTGGTATTCAATAAATAATTATTAAGAAGTGAATAGACCCAGGGCCTGGGATGAAGTTTCTGTCTCCACCACCACCTTCCACCCATTCAAGGGTGAGATGTTCCCCTATGAGGACTGGGCATGAGTCAAAACACTCCTGGGAAGGATGAAGTCTGGTGGGGAGTTCAAGAACTCCTGAGTCCGGATAAGACTTGTGCCAACGTGGGTGACAAAGGAACTGTGAGACCCCGGATGGAGTTACAACCCGAAGATATGCCTGAGGCCTGTCTGTCAGCACTTAATTCCTTTTTCTGGTGAAAATTAAAGTAACTAAAATCCTGGAACTCCAGAGGCTTCCAGAATTGTGACAACTATCTTCAGTAGCCATCAATCTAATTAAATTTTTGCAATATTCTCATTTTGAGCTACAAAGGTACAAATTACACAAAATTGTGTGTGGAATGCATGCACATACACAGATACACACATATATATGCCTGTGTGTATGTGTGTGTATATATATATATATACACACACACTTTATATGTATATATATAAACATTAACATTTACATGTTAATGTTTAGCCATGTAGAAAAGGTATTTCCCAAATTATCTCAAAGGCTGATGACATAATTGTCCCCTTTAAAAAAATACTGAATACATGAAAAACAAACTTCCCTGAACGTGCTGATTATCCACATATACTTGTGGGGGAGAGTCAAGTCTTAAAACACAAAGAAACCATGTCCATTACTACTTTTCCAAAAATTTCATTATTCAGCCACTCGCTGTCATTTAACTCCTTTGAGCCTCACTTTGTTCTGTACAATGGGGATAATAAAACCTTCTGCTTCACATGAAGAGTACATGATGGAATATGGCAAAATGTCCTGCAAACCAGAAAGCAGTCCTGTCAATAGCCAAGATCTGCCTGACCTTTTCACTTGGGGTGTAGTACTTAAGAGGGGGTGTGCTGGACCCCACCTCTGGCATGGCCACCAGCAGGTTTGGGAGAGCCTGTGCTTCAGTTTCTTTACCTGTAACAGGGAGATGGAAATGTACCCAGCTCCTGGAATTGTTAGAAAGATTCAATGAGAATTCAATGATATAACACATCTAAAGCACTTAGAAGAACCCAATGCTTAAACAATGCTTAAACAAATGTTCATTGTGATTATTACTGTGCTTTTGGGATCACTGTGCAAATGACGATTCTGGTCAGCTATGCATTCCTAGAGCAGTGGAAGGGTTTGCTAGCAGCTGTCTTCAATAATACGCTACAGTGAGCTGTAGGCAGATCCAGGCCCACAGTCCAATAAAGGCGGTGGTCCCAGAAGTTATTTTGCCAGACAGACAGAAATCAAATTGAAGAGAAGAGCTTTGCGGAGCATGTGTTCTTTACTTCCTTTTCCTCCCTCCCTCACCTTTTTCTTTCCTTTGCTATTTAAATAAGCCAGTGCTTTCAGACCTGCCTGGGAGAAGATATTAGGGCAGCAGGGAGTCCAGCTGGGAGATGATCAGCGGCTGAGCCCCCGCTATTCCACCCCATCCACTCCATCTTCCCCAATTAACTGGAAATGAGTGGTGACGCCCTAACCACATTTCACTTCCTGCTAACAAAGCTTGCACAACAAATGCAAATACTTGGCTGTCAGCTTCTGTCCAGCACACAGCCTGGCTATCCATCTCATCCTTCTGCATCTATGTCAGCATCCAGGAGGCAGGCCCAGGACGACAAATCTTCTTTGTGCCACACTCAATGCCGTACCAGGCTCTGATGGTGCTTACAAAATGCCTTTGCTCCACACTAACAAGAAAGGTCCCTTATAGACCATTTTGTAAGAGGATACATATTCTGTGCAGGCTTGTGTCATTCCTTTGATTATTCAGACTTGGAGTAGGGGCAGGGAAGGTGTCGCCATTTCATTTCTTCCTTTCTCATCTAATAAAAATTTCCTCCCACCTCTTTGAACTGAGGTCAGGTCTTTTCCCTTTTCAAATTTGCCTCAAAGAAGTCTTCTTCATTTTTCCTTAAGAATGACTCTAATGGTCTACATTTTAACTTCTTCCTCATGTAATGTAAGCGATCTGCAAGGTTTCTTACATCTTACTCCTTTTGAATTTCAAATTCCTTTTTTTCTAAATCAATCCCATTATGGCAAGACATTATTACTTTCTGCTCACATAAATACTATCATCCATAATTTTCTCTCTTCCCTCATAAAGTGTGATTTATATTGATATTTAAAAGTAAATTCTGATATTTAGTCTAAGTACTGTCTTACATATTAATTCAATAACATAATTTCTACAATAGAAAAGTGCACAAGAGTAAAAAATATGAAATAAGCTTGATTGATATAGACATAGTTATCTGCATTTGACCAGTGAGGAAACAAAAGCTCAGAAAAATTAGATGCCTTGCACAAATCACAAAGAAATCAGTGGGTCAGTTGAAAACTAGAACCAACATCTTCTGATCATTACACAACTTTTCTGGTTGGACTACCAAAGACCATACTAGAAAAATTATTAACGTGTGAAAATAAAAAGACATTTCAAAGTCTTTCGTATTTAACACAAAATTATTTTTCCATAAAGGATATTCAAGAAGCAGTTACACATTTGAGGAACTTTTTTTTTTAATTAAAAAAACATATTCTTTATCTACATCTAGATAATGTAGATCAATGATCCATCTAAATCAAGATAAGTGAGTTTGTCTTCCACAGTGGGAACAAATTACTGGAATTTAAGTGACGTGAAATCTCATCACTTTAGCAATGACAATGAATGTGATGTAGCTTTCAATATAGTACGGAGAAGGCTTGTACACTGTCACATGTGGGCCCTTAGGAACAAAGTTTAGTATATAATGAGTTATGAGCTCTATAATATTTTCATTCTAAACAGAGCTACACAGGAAATCTAGGATGTTTATAATAATATTTGATATAAATGTAAAAGATTTTAATAATTTGTTGCACAGATAAGAGCTCATCATATACCCTTTTAGTTAAGTCAAGTGACTCTGGAGTCCAGTTATCCCATTAGTTCAAACACTACCAAAAACTAAATACCAACTCTTACAGGCTGAATTGCATCTCCCCAAATTCATATGTTTAAGCCCTAATCCCCAGTACCTATGAATGAGACTGTAGTTGAAGACAGGGCTTTAAAAGAGCTAATGAATGGCTGGGCATGGTGGCTCACGCTTGTAAACCCAGCACTTTGGGAGGCCGAGGCGGGCAGATTGCTTGAGATCAGGAGTTTGAGACCAGTCTGAGCAACACAGTGAAACCCTATCTCTACTAAAAATACAAAAATTAGCTGGGCATGGTGGCATGTGCCTGTAATCTCAGCTACTCAGGATGCTAAGGCAGGAGAACCACTTGAGTCCTGGAGGTGGAGGCTGCAATGAGCTGAGATTGTGCCACTGCACTCCAGTCTGGGTGACAGAGTGAGACCCTATCTCAAAAAAAAAAAAAAAAAGCTAATTAAGTTAATATGGGGGCATTAGGGTAAGCCCTAATCCCATAAGACTGGTGTCCTATATTGAGATTAAAACACAGACATTATAGAGGGTTGACCCTGTGAGGGTAAAGTGAAAAGGGGGCCATCAGGAAGCCAAGGAGAGAGGTCTCAGAAGAGACAATCCTGCTGATACCTTGATCAGTTGATACCTTGCTGATACCTTGATCAGGGTTCTGGAGGCTGGAGGCACAGCCTCCAGAACTGTGAGACAATAAATTACTTTTGTTTTAGTCACTGTGGTATTTTGTTATGGAAGCCCTAGCAAAACTAATACACTTAACAAACTTAACACCTACTTTCTTCCTCCAGCCTCTGTGCCTATGTTTCATACCAACTTTTAGTTTCTCCTTGATCTGCCAGTAATACAAAGATGAGAAGGTCTGGAAGGAGGATTTAAGATAAGTTGAGAGGATCCATCTTGTAAGACCATACTTTCCTATGAAATGCTGTTTCCTATGAAATGCCCTTGTTGCTTGGAAAACTCATCCTGAATCTTCCAGACCTACAGTTGGGTTATTCTTCTTCAGAACCTTAATCTGTTTAGAGTGGTGCCTCTGCTACACCCTATAAATCCACCTCTGGCACAGCACATATCACATCATGTTAGAATTGCTTCCATTGCCAACTCCTTCATGATCTTGTGAATGCTTTGAAAGGAGGGACTAATCTTTGTGGTCACGTATTTGACACCTAAGACTTACTCATTAAGTGTTTGTTGAATGAATGAATGAATGAATGAAATAAAATGATCTCCATTCCTACTCAAATAAGCCTGTAAATAAGTCCCCAATACAGTTTAAGCATGGTCATATTTGTTTGTTGAGAAAGGGAAGCACTAAGTGATATAAAGTTTAAAAAGTAATAAAATCTGCAAAAAGAAAAGTGTCTATTGATGAATGTATTAACAGGAAAGACAGTAATCGAGCATAAGAAAACGGAAAAGGTGGAAGAGGAGACCTTGACAACCTGAAAAGGTTATACCCTTGTGCAGATGTGGTGGACAAATCCTCACTTGAGGGGAGGAAACAAAGGGGCAACTGCCCTGAAACGGGCCCTAGAGCATCCAACCTAAAAACAATGTCTTCATCATGAAGTTCCAGAACCAATAATTCAAACAATACCCCACTGAAAAAAGATAATCATAGTCCTAGAGGTAAAAATTACTTTATTTGCCACTAAACAGAAACATGAGTGAATGGGAAATAAGCAAAAATGAAATGATATGTGCGTTCTCTTCTAAAGGGCAGCAAAAGCAGTTGAGTTAATGCTAATGGCTCACATATGGCGGGTGGGGAAAAGGATGTTGTAAGTCACAAAACCCTGGAAAGGAGCAGAAGCCTGTCGGCAAGTAAGGTGGTGATGATGGAGACAGGATGACTTGGAAACACTGTGAAAAGATGGCTTCAGATAATGGGCCATTATCTGTCTGCCTCTTTTCACTTTGACTACTGTCCTCTATAAATAATGTAGCTGGCTAATCTAAAACACACAGAATCAGTAGGAAGCCAAATATTTAGGTACCACAAAATGAGGCAAAAAGAAAAAAAAAAAAAAAAAAAAGAGCCCAGATTTTCAAACAATGAAAGTGACCCTGAAAACTGTAACTCGGCAAGTTTGCAATATTGGGAGGGCAATAAAAATCTGTTAACATCTAGAGGGAATAAACCCAAAAGAAATAAGAAGCTGAGCTTTATGAAGGAAAAAGCACGGCATGCCAAATTTGATTGCTTTTCTGACGGAATTACAAGATTACTAGTTTAAGGGAGTGGAGCAGATGTGATGTATTTGAATTTTATTAGCGCATTTGGGAGAACATCTCACACAATTTCCTTCACAAAACTAAGTGACTTTAGCTTGAACATGAACTGGGGAGATAATAAATGAAGGGTAATAATACATTACAGTCAATCTCGTTGGGAGGAAGGTGTTTAAGAGGTGACACTAAGGCTCCTGTTGTTTGGGGTGGATAGAACATTCATTTTAATGATCTGTAAAACAGGAAGAATAAGAGTGACAGAGAGGAAACATGGAGATTTATTGGACAAAAGGACTAGAAACCTGGTTAAAAATACCTGAATATAGGGAAAATGCAAGCTAACAAATATATCTGTATGTTTAGAAAAGTAAATATATTTGGAAAAATATTTGCAGAAATGCACACATGAAAGGAGAAAAATGAGAAATTAATAACACTGAAGAGTACACAGGAGAAGCTCCTTGTAATAAACTTGAACTGCCATACAGATATAAAATAAGAGATCTTAGTAACATACTATATCATAAAAAAGACACACATAGCTGGCCCCAAAGTAAATTTTAGGTTCAAAAAGCTAATTTTACTCCTCTTTCAATTGTATCATTATAAATTTTAACCTTCAGGTTTAGCAATAAAATGACTTAAACAGTTTAAACAAAAGTATAACTTCATAAAATGACAGCAGCATCCATCGAAAAACTGTACCATCTGTGGACTAGAAACCACCCTTTTTCATCCTAGACTTTGCCCCCTTATTCAACTCCACTGAATCACATATATTAGACAATTGTGCCTCTTTGCCTCTCTTTGGGACCTATCCTTGCTCCCTGTTCCACAGATGCTAATTTGGTTCTAGCCCTGATTCTTTCTTACCAGCATTATTACCAGAGCCCAGTATTGCAATATCACATCTGCTCTCTGTGCTGTCAGAACAATCTTTCTGGAAAGCTGACCATGTAAATTCTCCCTGTTTAAAACCCTCCAGTGGCTCCCCATGCCTTTTAAGACAGGCCTCCGCATAGTGTTCAAGCCCTTGCGGATCTGGCCCCTTCTGATCTCTTTAGCTCCTTCTCTTTCCAACTCTCTCCTCCCTTTCCACACTCTGGCCTGAAGCCCTTTCAGTTCTCAGCAGCTCCATTGTCTGTTTGCCTGTCTACCCCTCCTTGCTTCCTTCTTCAGGATGCCATGCAGATACCATATTTTGAAGGAAGCCTTCCTGGTTTCTTTCTCTCCACTCTTATTTCTTTAGTTTGCTTACCGTGCCATTTTTTCTACTCTATCTATAAATGGTGGGATGCAGGGGCTGTTTTAATCCTCTACGTTGCTAGCCTGGGACACACAGTAGGCCCTCATATACATGCTGAATAAATGGACCCAAACCACTAATACAATCAGGGACTGCCTGGGTTTGTGAGAAAAAGTGCATTGGTTTTGTGGGCTGCATGCTGGAGGTAGAAATAACCTCTAAAAGGACTACAGTGATGACACAACTGACACATTGCTGTAACAAGCCAGGGGGCAACTAGGGTGCACAACCTGTTGGCCGGTGGCTCTTGAATTCAGTTTTTCTCATTCATCTGGCCTACAAAATATCATAGTTTAGATCAAATCCTGCAGGAACCATAACAAAAACTGAAGGACAGGCTGGTCTTTAAGTACAACTTAGCAGAGCATGACGAATGCAGATTGAACCAAAGTGACCCTTCCCACCTACAAATATAATCACACCACATCTCTGCTTAACGTCCCTTCAATGGCTTCCCATTGCTAGGAGGCTGATGTCTAACAGCCTCATGTCTCTCCTCTTCCTCACACTCACTCATATTACATTACCAGTGGCTGCCACAGGCACCACATGGTGGATGCTCTCATGCTTTCATCCATGCTGTTTCCTGTAACTGCTGGAAGTGCCCTTTACCCTCAACCCTTTCTCAGGTTTTCCTGGTGAACTCCTGATCATCCTTGAAGTCATCTCAAGTATGACCTTCTTTGAGAAGTCTCCCGCAACCTCTCTAGGTAGAGCTGGGCATGCCTCCTCAGTGCCGCCAATATACTTTGTAATCTACCATGTAATTGAACAGATTACAAAGTGCACTTGTGTCTGTTATATGCTTGCTCCTGTCCCACATTATGGGCCTTACACGTCTTTGTATTCTGGGATTCTAGCACCATGCCTGGCCCAGATCAAGGACTCAAATTATGTGTTGAATTGAATTTGTTGAATTCACATGAAAGAGAATACTTATCCAAAGCCTGAATGGCTAAAGTGGTTATCTTTGTGTTTCTTTCGACAATAGGAAGCATCATCAGAATGGACTAAAATGATCAAGAATGTGCAGAAGAACCTCCATAATCAGTAACTACAGAGATACCAAACTTTTTAGTTACATAAATTGAAGACAAGAGCAATTACAGAAGATTATATTTAATGGCCTTAGGGTACAGGTAGAAATCACATGATATTTTAGACTGCTTTCTTTAAAATGCATCAAAGCACTGTAAAAGCCGAAAACAACCTTCTGGAAGCAGCATTTTATACCAGGTATTTAAATCTATTTTCACTGTGAGTTTATTCAGAGTAATTGTACAATAAAGAAAAGCACTTGGCTTCAGGTCAGTATGCATATATAGCTACATTATGCAATTAGATGACATGTAATTAACCAGAGTAGCAACACAGCCAATCTAATGGGGCCAGTTGGGGTCTGAGTGACTCATAAAAACATTATGTAGTTAAGTGATAGGCACCTACAAGAACAATGAATTGTGGTCTACCTGCAGGCTAATGAGTCCCTCCTGTGACTAAAGAGGTAATGCAAAGAGAGGTCTCACAGACAGGGCAATGTCAATGGAAATTCTGTCTAACAAGGAGCCAAGGTATCATCTTGATTCTTATTTTCTGAAACTTCTAACGAGATAAGAAATCTCTCCAAACATACTGCTGCCAAAGTTATCAGCTTGACTCTTCCATTACCACAGATAATAATAAGAAAAAACATTAGTTAAAGCTACTTGAAGAAATTTTAAATCAACTTGAAGAAATACTTCCTGACCCATTACTCAGGTAGTATATACAGCAGGTTGACTATTCATAAGTGAAAACTAATGGTGGAAGAAATCCAATTAGCTTTCTTCCTTTTCCTTCAAGGATGTATACATGGCAAGCATGCATGAATTAATATAGTCATGAACAAGAAATATTATCTCTTTTGTAAAGCTCAAGGTTTACCGTCTCATTGTGTTTGGTTTTGGGAACGTAGTTTTGGTTTTGTTTGCTTAAGAGATGGAAGAATTCCAGTTCTGAAAGAATTCAAGCTATAAACAGGAAAGTATCCTTCAATAATTGTCCCAGTGACCCCTATTTTTATCAAGAAGCATCTACCAACTGTCATACTTGCTAATGTGGCAACAATTATTTTAATCTTAAATTTTTAAGTAAGAAAAAAATGAGTATGGAGCCATTTAATCACAAATTCATCCTCTATTTCCCAACACCACTTATTCCATATATATTTACTGAATATAAATATACTAGGCCTCAGTGGAAACATGAAGGATATGCAAGACTCAGTACCTGCCTTTAAATAGCTTACAATCTACTAGAGGAATGAAATCTGTCGCCCACTCTTTTATTTTCTTCTTCAAAATGGTTTGAGTATATACAGTATACTCTAAAGGTTTAATTAAAATGGAATATATAAAAATCTGGATGATACATACTAAAATGTAGTCTGGAAGAGGGAAGAGGGATAGCAAATTATTCTTTTTGCTCTCCACATTTTCTAATTTTTTTCTCTAATGAGGATGCACTACTTGTGTAAAAAGGAGAATAAAGTTACCTAACGAAATATGGAAAAAAAAAAAAAAAAACAAACCAAAACACCTCAATCTGGTTAGCCTGGTATTTTGTCCTTTTGAACACTTAAAAGGCCCCACTACCAGGCAGAGGTTGCTATGAGCTGAGATGGTTCCACTGCACTCCAAACTGGGTGACAGAATGAGACCGTCTCAAAACACACAAATGCCCCATTGCCTAAACTCTGAAAAAATCAATACAGGGTTATTGACAAAATCTATTATTATTGCCTATCTGGTGATCTGCTTCTCCCCTACCAGTGAGGAAGCTTCTTGAGGTCAGGGACTCTGTCTTTGCTATCTTGTGTGTTCAATTCCTAACAGGGATCACAGCACACTATCGATAGGTAATAAACCTATGGGGAAGACGGGAGGATAGGAGAGCAGGAAGAGAGCAGGGAAAACTGAAGCACACACACTTCTGAGGCTTTTGTTAAAATTAAGTATTTAATGTGATCACTTTGGGGAAACAACATTGATTAAAGTGACGGGAGGCATGAAAATGACATAATTGATATGACTAATAGTTTTATTCTTCAACCAAATCTACCCTTGGCCAGAGTGCCCCTTTGAGAGATAATGGTTCATATCAGGGAGCAATTTGCTTTCACCCCTTGCATACAAAACAGGTTTCAAAACCTAAGTAATTTTAGAACAAAATGAAAATTGTAATGCCTTCATTTTTAAACTTTTTTCAATGCAGAGACTCTAACAAAGCACATCTAATGAACAGGGCATCATATTGCCTACTGTGTGTGTCAGTGGCGCCTTCTGGCGTTGTGCAGAAGACAACCTGTGAGGCCATATTTAGCCACTCTGGGCTTGCTTCAGGCTTTAAATTCTTGTTGTTAAACTTAATTTTTCAGATCCATATGGTTTGGAAGCATCACGCTTATGGTCCTAACTGTGGTGATGTATTGACCTTTGTGGACTAAGGATGAAAGTTGGTCTGAAATAAGTACAGGAACCTTCATAAAATAATAGCCAGCATTAATTGAGCACCTACCACCTGTCAGAGGGCTATCCATCTATGTACCTATCTAATATTTAGTCTTCAGAATAACTGTGCAAGGTAGATGTCATCACCATTTTACAGATGAGCAAAAGAAGTCTTAGAGAGGTTTAGCTTAGTAATTTTTCCAAAAGCACACACAGCTAATAAGTCACAGAGTGAGGATGTAATTTAAGGTCTGATGAGCAACCCCAATATCTCATTCATCCTCACCTTTCCTCTGAAGAAATGCAGCAGCTTGTCTCATGTATTTTATAACACTGGCATGTTATAAAATTTAACCTTTTGTTTTGCAGTTCCTCATTTTCTTTATGTATGTCTCTTGCTTCTTGTTTTTTTTCCCCTCTTCTCCAATATCAATTCCTATTTCTCTTATGTTTTTGTGGCATTTGAGAAACCTTTGTTGAAAATTCTTTGGCAGTGTCTGCAAGTCTTCTGAGACAAAGTGCCATAAAGATAATGTTTAAATAAAATACCACATAGTACAGACAATTACATTTAGGCTTTCAGTCACCCTGAATACTGGGCAAACAAATTCTCTTGGAATCTTCATACTGACATACACAGGACACACACACATGCACACATATGATTAGAATCATTTTTTCCAATCAGAAATGACATTTGCTTCTGAAATGATTAAATATTACCCTCACCATCAGCCAAGATTTCCATGACACCTGAATAAACAAAAAAGGAGTTGATTGCTGAGATTCTTTGGTTTTTCTCTTCCTTTGCACAGTAGGAAAAGTAATGATTAAAAGTATAAAACACATATGAACTATACAAAACAGAACTATCTCCAATACTTTGAAGAATGTAGTCTTCATATCTACCAGGGTGCTAACCTTCCGAAAGCTACAAAATCAATCCTAAAAGTTTTTTTTCCCATGGCGACAGAGGCCTTTTTTAAGTCAGTAAATACTAAAAGTGAGACAATAACAGCTTATATTTAGGATTACCAAGTTTCTCTATAGGAGACAGGCTCAGGTATTAAGAGGAAAACAAATATTCATTAAAATAATTTAAAATAATTTAGCAACAACAAAAGATACATGTGATGATGAAAGTCTGTTCAAATAACAAGTGACTAAAATAAGAGTGCTGATACAAAGGAAGGTAGCACCGACATGGAACTGGGTTTTGGTAACAATACGCCAATCAGGAATAAAAATATAAATCAAACTTAACTGGAATGCATAAGTATACCCAGTTTTACAAGATGGGTAGGTTCCTAAAAAGCTTTGTATAAATACAGTTGCTCCCCGACCCCCATAATTACCAGAAGGAGAGAGAGACAGACCTAATGAAATCTTGCAGTAAATTCTAAATTATAAAGAGAAAAAAATTTTTGAATGGCAAACTGTCACTGCTTTAATTCCCTGCTTGAAAAGCTTTTTAAAAAAATTTTTTTATAATGAATGATGATTTCAATAGCAGTATATTTTCTAAAAATTAGGCAAACATGTATATCACTGCAAATAATATGGAAAATAGTATGGGAAGTGCAGAAAACCCTCAAAGAGCTAATTTCCATTTTATGTTTGGTATTTAAATGCCACATTGATAAGTGAACACTGTAGTATAAATAAATTATTGTTAAACTGTCTTATAAATTGCTCAGTCCTTCAGTCCATAGTCAATAAAATATAGGCCTTGCCTGTGGTTTACTGAAGACTATAGAAATTCAGAGTAATCAATCATTCCAGGTGGCTTTTACAGCTTTCCAGGCAGCAAGAGCTATATTTTATTGAACTAGGCATTTAATTAGTGGGTATTATTAAAGCGTAATTTTCCATATTAAATTGTTTTCTATATAAATTGGCTTCCTGGTATTCTGACTTGTAATGACAGGGTTATCTTGCATTCACTCTTGTAGAGAACAGGTAATAACTCATCCTTGTGTCTGTTTTCTGATTCCACAGAATGTTATTCTTTCTGCTGTCATCAATAAATAGTTTCTGAACAAATATTACCCAAGATTTTTCTTATGCTACTGTCCTATAAACTCAATATTTTAAGACTAACCTGAATGCTAATATTATATATTGTGATATTTCTTATGTTATAAAGGAAATTGTACCATAATTTCTAATTGTAGACTAATCACAGCCATTCTACCACAAAAATGTCATGTTCAATACTTTTTCCTATTACAGTATAAAACACCATTTGACCTTTCATTTTAAAAAGACTGTGACAAATGAATATTAATTTAATGCATAAAGTCTATCTAATAATGATCTAGATTTACCAGCATAAATGACAGAGGTAAATGAATATGGAATAAGTATATACTTCACCTGTTTCCTGGCATATGTGAAGAAGCATTGAAGAAAATGAATCTATCTCATGTAAGGCAAGTATTATGGAGAAACTCCAGAATCAGTGGAAAGAGATATTTTTGCCATCTCTTACTACGGAAATTCACTGTTACAATCCTTAAAGTTGCAGATCTTTTCTTTAATAATAACTTCTGTTTAAAAATCTCTAACAAGAAAGATACCATTGCTGATTACATAACACTGGTGATATACTACTGTGATTTTTTCAGTTCTGTACCAAAAGACAAGAAAAAAACAAAAAACGAAACGATAAATTCTGCCTATGTTTTTAAACAAGAATGTCTTCTACATCAAGTGCTACTTTCAGATACAAGGCTACAGTGCTTGAACAATTATAGTATTAGAAACAGTAAGTGATACAAAGAGTAAAAACAATTTTCAAAAAAAAAATCAAACTTTTATAACATTTACGTAGACACCATAGAGGACAAAACATCCATTTCCAGATGATGTGCAATATAATTAGTTGGAAAGGTATGGCAATGCTTTTGATTATATCAGCCAGTTGCAAGGATTGTCAAATAAACAAGCTAGCTATTGCAGCTTTGCTAGAAAAATGATCATCTTAGTGGCAAAGATTAATAACTGCTTTTTAAAAAGACAAAAAACTAGCTTTGTGATTTACTGTGTACTTTCTCAAGAATGCACAGTAAGTAAATCAACAGTTCGTCTAATCATTATCAATGTGGCATACTTTAATATATTGGATATAAATAATTGTCACTAAAAAATCATCTGCTGCATGTTCAGATGAAGCTATAGCGATCTCTGCCTTGTTACCTAGCAACTGGGCAAGTAACTGCCATACTACCAAAAAAAAAAATTCCTTATTATTTAGGTAGAGAGAATGATCATAAAACTCCATATTAAGATGTTAATGAAGCCAAAATGTATATTAAGATAACAACAGCTAATGATTTTAGATGCCCCTATGGCCTTGGTTTTGAAATACCATGCAGTAATGAAAACTGTAAAGATTTAAATCTATTATTTCAGCTGGTCACAAACAACAATACTCTTTAGAGTGTATTTTTAAACAACCACTGTTATTAATTTTTTATTTGTACTCTTTCACAGACAAAGGAATTTCAACCAGATCTTCTCTACTGAGTCTATTTACTGAAAGGGCGATGCTTACTTGTTTAAATACAATAAAACTGTTCTGAGTAATTAGTTCACTGCAAGGAATCCCAAATTATTTCTTATATTTCATATAACAGCTTAATTTATTAAATTTACAACATCTGGAGGAATCTGGCTTAAGTTCTGTTTCAATTTTGCTAAAAATCTGGATTCCAAGATTGTGTATACACTCTCTCTTAAAAAGCAATAGGGGATTAGGGCAATTATAAAATTTCACTTCTGAGGTCCAAAATTCAGCACATGACCAGTCTTCAGGCCTCAATCTGAAAGTAATTCTTTCGGGTGTGTGATGAAGGCTGACTGGCCAGAGCCCGTATGACGATGGTCACATGAGAGTAAGGAAACCACTCATCACTGCAACAAACAGAGACTGTTTTGTGAACAGACAGAGCTGTGCTTGATGAAGCCTTCACAGGAATCCAAACCCCATAGCTTACATGGCATTCCTATGTTGATTTAATGGGTGATGCTTTTATTTATATTCACTCACAGTGCAGCCAGAGACACAATTCAAGAAAGTTCTTCAAATTATTGCATGGAATTAATATAAAGAAGAATAATTAAGGAAGAACTAAGCTGGAAATGAAGTACTTAGAATCCATCCCATTGTCTTCATTGGTTTTTACTCATTCTCACATTACCACTAAGCCCATCTTGATTTGATAAGTAATTGTATTAAATGTGTTAAATAAATCAGATTTATTCAACATCAGTAGTAGAGGGGGAAAATCTGTTTGAGTTGGGGTGTGGGTTTTAGGAGGAGGCAGCAGTTCATACACCCCAAGGGTTCTGAGAATTGGTTGAAGATAATTGGTCATGTGTCTCCCATCTTGCTTGAGAGAAATAGAAATGTTTCATATGGTTTCAGTGTTTTTCTTTTAAACAAGTACTTCAAATATGTTATTTCCTTCAATGCTCACAGCTCCATAACCCAGGAGATAATGTATCAATATTGCCATTTGACTCATAGGGAACTGAAGCTAGACAATAGCCCTCGGAAGGCCACACAAGATGGGAAGCAACAGAGCTGGGACTCACGTCTTGATCCCTGCTTCAATGTCTCTTATACAATATTATGCTTTTAATTTGAGTGAAATTATTTCATTACATAAAAAAGCTGAATTTCATTACCTATATGTTCTCTGTACAAACATATACAACTGAATTTAAAAAATGATGTGTCTCTAATGTGCAAGACACTTTCAGAGTGAAACAATGTCACAAAGGTTATTGTCTCTGCCCTCAAGTAGCCTATAGTCTCATAAAGAATACAACACACGTATGCAAATACCAAACATAAAGCACAAAAAATGCTGGGAGTTCAGGGAAGGGCTGGAATACTTCTGTAATTACTCACCTTAAAGACCTGGAACAAAAGATAGGATTTGAAAGAGCATGAGCAATAACATGAGGGAAGATATGTTTGGGATACAATCCTAGAGGACCCAACTCTCTACAGTTTACCCCTGAGGCCGGGTTGCCTTTGTTTTGTAATGCTTCATCTTCCCCGAACATAAAAGGGTCAATTTCCATTTGCTTTGGTAAATTAAGATCATTAAAGCATTTCTACAGTTTCTCGATAAAACTTTACAATTGAAGATAAATTACGTTGAAAAGTTAAAGGGAAGGTTGGCTTTACAAATTAGGAGCCTAAAGCCCAGAGAGATTAAGTAGTTGGAAGCTGCACAACAATATAATTTCTTATAAAAGTAAATATCTGGCCGGTGCGGTGGCTCAAGCCTGTAATCCCAGCATTTTGGGAGGTTGAGACGGGCGGATCACGAGGTCAGGAAACCGAGACCATCCCGGCTAACACGGTGAAACCCCGTCTCTATTAAAAAAAAAAAAATACAAAAAACTAGCCGGGTGAAGTGGCGGACACCTGTAGTCCCAGCTACTCGGGAGGCTGAGGCAGGAGAATGGCATAAACCCGGCAGGCGGAGCTTGCAGTGAGCTAAGATCCGGCCATTGCACTCCAGCCTGGGCGACTGAGCAAGACTCCGCCTCAAAAAAACAACAACAAAAAAAAGTGTGCCAGATCCTATTCTGAGTCATGCCCAGAAATGTGTACCACTGTGTGAAAGAGTTGGGGAG
>NW_016811519.1:539592-545848 GCF_001698545.2 Rhinopithecus bieti | reverse complement strand
AAAAAAAAAAAAAAGTAAATATCTATAAAGTGCATAGAACAGTGCTTATCACACCAGAAGGATTATATGTGTTTGATACTGTTATTTTTTATTAGTGTAATTATTATTAGAAGTATTGGATCTAGAATCTGTTTTTTGATTTCCAGAAAATGTTCTTTTCACTAAGCACATTACCTCAAAATAAAGCATTGTTTTAAGATGCTTTGTTTTTACATGCACCATGTACATCTTCTAAGAGCCAAAGCTGTATTTTAATGATAAAGGTGTGTATTAAATGAAGATGTATATGTAGATTCGCATTAAAAGCAGACAAAATGGAGTCTTCATAACTAGTAATTTATAGCTATTTATTTAAAATCAAATCTGTATCACCTTCAAATATATACCGTTTACATGCTAACAGCTAAACATAATTCAGAATGGTATCCCAAAGGAAACACTTTACTAGTGTTACTGTATAGACCAAGATGTATAAACTTTCCTATCTTTAAATATTTTCTCTGAGTTACATTTTCACTAATTCATATCAACCATTAACTTGTTATTTTTATTTTTGTAACATTAACTTTACATATATATAACCTGATACGTTTGTACTGAAAGATTTCAGATATTTGTTGGATTAAGAAAAGTTTACTCTGAGCCTAAAGAGTTCATACATATGTACTTCTTGATCTTGATCAGCATATAGTCATCATACGCTTCTCTGTACTTACATTCTCTCTCCCTAGCTGGTCTCATCTAGGTACGTGGCTTTAGATACTATCTATTTGGGGAGTCTCTCAGATGTATATCTAGCATCCTGATCTTTCCCCTGAGTTCCAGACTAGTTGACCATTGCAATGATCTGCATGACAATTCCACATGGATGTCAGGTTTCTCAAACTTAAAATACTGAAAAAAACTCTTGCTTCCTTCTTTCACTAGTAGCCTAATCTGTTCATCATCCACTCAGTTGCACAGGCCCCAGATTTAGAAGTCATTCATAACTCCTCCCTTTCTCTCATCTTTCACATTAATTCATTAGCAAGATCTCTAGGTTCCATCTCTAAAATATACATTCCAGAGTCTGATTTAAGATGGCAAATTTAAACTGCTTCACAGAACTTCCCTTCCTCAATATCTAACCAAAGGAGAAAAAAAGAGTAAACATTAGTAAAAGGAAAAAAAAGTTCCAATAGGAACCACTGAAAGAAAGGAACATTAACAACTATAATAAACTTCAAAACTGGCAGCCAAAGAAAGAGACAGAAGATTCTGGAACAGGATAAAGAGACACAGTGTTGCTTGGTTCTTAACCCTGTGTTCACCCCTAGAGAGGTAAACAAAATTCTGAGACTTTTTGCTAATAACTCTAAATTTAGAGAAAACCACATTCAGTCAATATCCTTATGTTTCCTTTCTCTACTAAGGAGTAACAGAAACATGTGCCATGAAAGAAAAAGATCAAAGGGCTGATTCAATAGAAGTGAACACTCCAGGGCTGCCCACTATTTTGGGGAAACCCATCAAGTCCCAGGTTATCTCGAGGATAGCTACTAGCTCTTACGGAACCCTTTAGTTAATTATAAAAAGGCTATCCTTGGTATCTCTCCCTCCACCATTCCCTTGCCCACCCCATCAATTTGGTGAAATAAAGGCGGATAATGGAGACATTTAACGCAAGCTAAGGAAGCATGGCCCAGGAAATCTAACAAAGATTGCATACAGCTTGAGTTGAGCTGAGCTGTCTACCTCCCCCTGCAATTTCTTTAGGTTGCAGGAAAGTGGATAGATCCAAGCAATGAAACATAGCTCAAAAAGGAAGCAAACTGGTCTCCAAGAAGGTGGGAAGAAATTTAAGAAGCTACTCACACTATGTCTGGGGAAAGCTGCCCAGGCACCAGCAAGATGAAAAGAAATCACACCGCAGATATGCAAGCATTCTAAGGGAGGGAGGCAGGAGGAGGGAAAAGAGAGGAAGGAAAGAGGGAAGGAGAGAGAGAGCAATAAAGTAAAGAAAAAATATGAAATGAAAGTATCACAGCACATAGGAATTAAATCTAGAATTTTATTCAAATAAACAGAAAGAAATCCTCACACAAACTTCCCACTGTAGAATAATGAGTTCAATGAAAATTGAAGTTTAAAGACAGAATGATGAAGCAATCTAAATGAGATGAAAAAGGATATTGTGGACGTAAGAAAGCAAATTAAGGACTAAAGACCATAATTTTAGAATCAATAAACAAATCAGAACATCAGAAGCAGAGCAGACACTTCCGACAGTTGATTACTGACACAGAAGCAAGGACTCATGTACCATGAATGGACATGAAAAAAAAAAAAAAAAAAAAGAATGGACATGAAAATGACAACAGATTTCCATCAAATGATAAATTAATAGATATGGAAGAGATGAAAGATGATCCAAAATAAGGATAAGTGATGTTCCTGAAGTAGGTAACAATATAAGCAGAATAAAAGGTATTTTCAAAGATATGATACAGTATCTGATTTAAATAACACATCATGTTATGGAAAATTCTTAAGCAGACCATCTAACACCTCCACATATCTTAGCTATGTTATTAAGCTATGTGGATAAAGAAAGAATTCCTTGGGATAAAGGCAGAGAAGTAAAATCACCTACAAAGGGTGGCCTCAGACTACACAGCAATATTCAATGCTATTAAAAAATGAAGTAATAGCTGCAAAATTACAATAGAAAGAATACATGACATAAGAATACAACATTCAGCCAAGATACACTGTTCGACTACAAAAGCAATAGGAAGACATTCTCCAAAAACAAACAGACAAACAAAAAACTCACAAATGCAGAATCCATGGGTCTTTCTTTAAAAAATAAAAGGAACAAAAAGCAGTTGGCAATGAAATCTAGGCAATTCAGTGATGAATCAAAGAACTCAGTCAGAACGAAGAAGATATACTAAAGGGCTGGGAGGCAATGGATCCATTTGAACATAGGAATTTATACTAAATAACCATAGTAATTATGATTACAGAATAGAAAGTAAATATTATAAACACAGGCAATATAAATTAGTTAAAATTGTTAGCTGAGGAGAGGAGATGGGCAAAAGCATTACCTTTCATAGCAAGGAATCAGTCTGATGTGTTTAAAATTCGAATATGCAGCTTAAAAATATAATTCCAACTCTGAGGTGAATTTACTGTAATGCTAACGAAGCTTAAGTTTCAAAGTTTTTAATCCACACAGGTGATTTGCTTTTCCCATGCCCTGGAAGGGGTCACAGCAGAGTGTTCACATTGTCATGTTTTGTAAAATTTGTAAAATATACTCCATTTTCTTAAAGAAGGCCCCCAAATTGTATAATCTTTCCACAGAAATCTTGATACACTCCTGATCAAACCTCTTAACATTTTTCATAGCATTTTTTCTTAACTGTAAGGGAAAATAATAACTCCTATAATAAGAAGACACTTTTGGAAGTTCAACAATTATTTAGTTTTCTTACCTTTATTTTTTTCTGCTGTTAAATACAATAAAACCATTTTTTTTGAGACAGTCTCACTCTGTCTCCCAGGCTGGAGTGTAGTGGTGCGATCTTGGTTCACTGCAACCTCTGTCTCCTGGGTTCATGTGATTCTCATGCCTCAGCCTCCTGAGTGGTTGGGATTACAGGTGTGTGCCACCACACCCAGCTAATTTCTAAAAAGTATTTTTAGTAGAGACAGGACTTGGCCATGTTGGCCAGACTGGTCTTGAACTTCTGGCCTCACGTTATCCACCTGCTTTAGCCTACCAAAGTGTTGGGATTACAGGCATGAGCCACCAATAAAATAAATTTTACTAATTTTTATTTTAAAACAGCATCAGCAGTATGACTCCAGGGTTATAAAGTATTTCTTTCTATCTGCACGATCATATATCAATCCCTTTGCACATATTTATAGAAAGATGTCTTAAATGATATAAGTCTACTGCTAACGGTGGTTATTTCTGGGGAGTGGTATTTGGGGTAATTTAAAACATTTAATCTTTGTATTACATGCATTGTCTGAATTATTTATTGTGATCATATAACAAATATTGCAAAAATAATACATTTTTTTCCTTCAAATGCCAAGATAGTAACGGATATTATTTTGGATGGTGAGAACTATAGAGAATTGTTATTTTCTACTTTGTATTTCCCTGTGTTTTTAAAATTTCAAAAATGTTTTCCAAAATTTGATATTCTGAATCATTCCACATCTCTTCCTTTTTCTTTTTCCAGCCAAATCACTATTATTTCTCACCTGGATTACCCTCACAGTCTTCTGTGTGGTCTCACCTGTGTCCATCCTAGCCCTGGTATTATCCAGTCTTTACACAGCAGTCAGGGTATGCTCTTCAAATGTAAAACGATCACTCCTCTGCTTTACATTCTCCAGCTGCTTCATACTGTTTTTAGAACAAAACCCAAATTCGTTGCCGTGACCAGCAAGGCTGACCTGAGCTGACCAGGATCCAGTCACGCTGGACTGCTCTCTGTCCCCCAAACACTGCACTTGTTCCCCCGGAAGATATTCCATACGCTGTTCCCCTGGCCTGGGGTGTTCTTTCTCCAACATCTCTGTATAACTGGTTCCTTCTATTCAGGTCTCTGTCGGAAGGCCACCTTCTCAGGGAGACCTCCAAATTTTCTAAGAGTAGCATCCTTCTCCCTCCATTTCCCTCTCCAGTGCTTCACTGCTGGATGGCCTTCACGGCCTTTATCACCATCTGAAATGATCATCTCCACTTATTTATTTACTTGTTTTGTATCAATCCTCTCCCACTAAATATCTGTTCTAGAAAACTAGGACCTTGTCTATCTTGTTCATCATTGTATCTCCTGCTCAAAGAATGTGCCCAGAAGACAGCAGACACTTAATATTTCTTCCTCAATGGATACACACAGAGATTGTTCCTCAGCTTAAAAAGGCTTGTGTTTGCAAAGCTGTCTTTTAAGTCAGTTTAGAATTCAGAATGCATGTTCCTTCAAATGAGCCACAGTACAAGTAATAATTCAATATCAAGCCTAGCTCACAAAAAGTCTACTGGACCCATAACGGGTTAAACTTCTGTATATCTGCAACAAAAATGCTAGAAAATCAACATGATGAATTATCACTGGGAAAATAGGAAATTAAAAAGAAACATTTCAACTGATCTAAATATGAGCAAACTATGACTATTATTTCTCTCTCACATTGGTGGAGACTTTTGTGGATATTCTGAAGGGGACGTCAGAGCAATTTTTTTTTTTTTTTTTTTTTTTTGAGACACTGTTGCCCAGGATGGAGACAATGGCACAATCTTGGCTCACTGCAACCTCCAACTCCTGGGCTCAAGCGATTCTCCTGCCTCAGCCTCCTGAGTAGCTGAGATAACAGGTGCCCGCCACCATGCTCGGTTAATCTTTGCATTTTTTGTATAGACTGGTTTCACCATGTTGCCCAGGCTGGTTTCAAACTCCTGGGCTCAAGTGATCCACCTGCCTCAGCATCTAAAGTGCTGGGATTACAGGCGTGATTTAGAACATGCACTTTTGCTTCTGCTGGTTCAAGTTTTGTTTTGATATTCTCTGCATTTCCTCCTATTTCCATATGAGAAAACCACCAGTTCATCTTTGCTGTGTAACTTCATTCAAATATGTGTAGCTTTTGGCTCCTTTGATAACAGACGCACCACTGTGAATGCTTATCTATCATTACTTGAGTCACTGTTTGTGTCAAAAATGTAAAAGTGGAATGAACAGAGGTATTAGGAAGAGGGGCTCAGAAGGAAAGGGATTAAAGAGGATGTGTGATTGGAAAGATATTTGAGCTAAGAGCAGTGAACGAGAGGAAAGAACAAGTTAATGATGAATGATCAGGAGAAGATAGGGAAGACGACTTCTTCCTGCTAGCTACTAGGAAATTTTATCTTCCAAGCCAGCTTGGCTCCTGTCTAGAGTAGCTCTGGGTGGGTAAATGGTGGGAGGGCCAGTTTGTAAATAATGTTGAAATTTAAGAGACTATATATTATCTAATTTGAGGCTTTGTCCCAAATTTGGTTCAGAGTGAGTTTTTATGACTAATCTACCACTAGGGTGAAATAAATAGCATCATTCATATCAGGAATACCAACCAATCCCATAGGCGATATTGAAGAGACAATGCTAACCTTCTATCCTGGAGTAAAGTTATAGTGCAAGAAAATGATTTGAACCAATTATTTTCATACTAAGTTGACAGTTAAGACAGAATATATATATATATTTAT
>NW_016811519.1:497363-538813 GCF_001698545.2 Rhinopithecus bieti | reverse complement strand
AGCTCACTGCAAGCTCCGCCTCCCGGGTTTACGCCATTCTCCTGCCTCAGCCTCCCGAGTAGCTGGGACTACAGGCGCCCGCCACCTCGCCCGGCTAGTTTTTTGTATTTTTTAGTAGAGACGGGGTTTCACCGTGTTAGCCAGGATGGTCTCGATCTCCTGACCTCGTGATCCGCCCGTCTCGGCCTCCCAAAGTGCTGGGATTACAGGCTTGAGCCACCGCGCCCGGCCAAAATACAATGTTCTCTTGCCAAGAAAGAGTGTTGGTCTTAAAACGGCCACAAAACCTAGCCCCGACCAACGTTACTAGAGCTACAGAATCAAGCACCCTCCAAATATATGGCCAAGCAGCCCTTGGGAGCACCTAATGAGTCCAACAGAGTCTTCCCATGTGTCTCAAAGGCTGCCTTCTGTAGTGACAGAGGTGATAGAATATGGTAAAGTTGCGTCTAGGAAAATATCAATGTTGTCCCTGATTTCCCAGAGAATGTTCTGTGGCTTATCATCTGAGGTTAGTAGTTTCAGTTTAGTACACTAATTTCAAATACTAAAGAGATGAATCCATTAACGTCATTTACAGAAAAATTGTTTTGAGATTTACCCAAAAAACAAACACACTATAACAAATTTTGTAACAGAGAAGATTAGAACATGCACTTTTGCTTCTGCTGGTTCTCTGCATTTCCTATTTCCATATGAGAAAATCACCAGTATGTCTTTGCTGTGTAAATACCAGCACTGAGAAATACTGGCCAAACATAAAGACTTTTAGATAATTAAGTTTTGATATTCATCTAAAGAAGTCAATATATTCTTACAATTTTTTAAAGAAAAAAAAAGAACTCAGCTTAATCATATATTTGACTTGTAAAAAATCATCTCATGATTCCATGAAGATAGAGAAAAAAATCAGATGAACAGGAATGGTTTTCATTTCACACTGGAATTATAAGAAAGGTTAATTTTGCATAAAATTATATCTACATAAAATAGATTTCTGGAACAATGCATTATTGACAGTTACGTGGGAAGATAAATGCATTCATGTAAATGTTCTTTCTCAAGCAAATTACTAAATATATTGACAGTACTGCACTTTGAAAACAACCATTTTAAGGAAACCAAATATACATACAAAAGTAAAGACAATAGCCAATGTAATGTTTCACTCAATGCATATTCACTCAAATATGCATACATTTTTATTCAGTTTATTGATATATACTGCCATTAAATTAAATAGCAAACACTTATGCTTTGTTATTGGCTATTGTCCACAGAGGGAAAAAAATGGGTAGCCAACTGGAGTCTATTCACACTTCTGTTCATTACTAGTGGTCCATGGAAGATGTTAATAGCACTTGTACATATTAACCAAGTCTAAGTTACTGCTTAAAATCCAAAATGTGTAAAAACCAGACACACCTATACAAATACAAATGTTTTACTCATTATCATTAATGACTTTAATCAAGCAGATCTTCTAATTAATTTTGCTAATTGTTTGTTCCTCTCAGGACATTTATTGGTTTGATGGATATTACTACGACATATGTTGATGCCAGCATCTCGTCAGAAATGAGGGCATCAATAAACTCTCCTTAGTGTTTCTACAGAATGTGCCAATGCCACAAACACTGTCAATGCCACAGCATTTATTTCAATAGAAGATTTTGAGAACATGTGTGTCTTTCATTTAGAGAAAGGATAAACCTACTTCGAAACACACGGTGCTCAAAATTGCTTATTCAATGAATGGTGCAATGAGAATGGCTTGATAACAAACTGGAAAACATCTGCCAACATTTAAAATAGAATAATAACATCATAAATGATTATTAGGAATGCCTTCCCCCACAATGTACTGTCAATTTATACCCTATTTCAAGTATGCAGAGTAACTTTACACAAAATACAGTCCTGCTATCTTAAAGGAAGTGATCCCCTAAATATTTCTGACCAAAGGTAATCATATGCAGTAAATTAATAGACCAGAAATGTATCAGAATTCGATTCGTGTATAGAAATTTGGCTAAACTTGCAAACTTTTATGTTGTGAATAACTATTCAGAGATTGTCACTTTAAACTGCTGACAAATGAATGCACTTACGCAGTTTTATTTTTAAAAACGTTATCCCAAAATATATTAAATATCATGCTGTATCCATATTTCAAAATTATTTTAATGGAGATTTGATCTCCAGGTAGAGGTGAAACACTGTTTTCTCCTTCTGGCCCCCATTAGGGAAACTGTAACAGTATGGGTGTCTCCCATTTCTGACACATGAATCTATTGTCAGTCTACTGTCATGGCTTAAGAAAAAAATATTGCTTCTACTCAAGGTGCCAAACTGCACCAAGCAAAGTAACTCCAATGCAGTAAAATTAAGTCTGGCAACTAGCAACTGTAGGACAAAGTTTCCATCCTTGAACAAGGAGCACTGATACTTCACTCCCCCACCCAGCATCATATTTCCCCCCGCATTCTGAAGGTTTTTTTTTTTTTTTTTTAACATTTGTAACAATGTTTTTGTATGACACTGGCATCAAGTCTCCCAGGCAGCATGCATCTGTTTTAATTTCATTTGTATTCGTTCCTCCTTTCTTCTCCATCTGAGTCCAAGAGAATCACTACTAACACACCCAGCACTACTCAGGATAGACAACGACAGAATGAAACACTTCCGAAGAAGTCTTTCTGGTGGCATAATGCCAGCACTACTCATTATAGCTTATTTTTATCACAGAGCCGTCAACATTACGGACTCGAATAACCCAGATACCAGCGGCATCCCCTTGCACAAGCTCATCTGCGGAGTACAAGGAATACAGATTTGGAAGACACCTCTGAGAGGTTTTCTAATCTTTCCTCTCTTCCTTCTGACTTCCAACTTGAACGTGAATCTACCCGAAAGAAGAGAACTAGACTTTCTTAGTAACTTGTGCAAACCTTCAGAAAAGTCTTAGGTTGTACCTAAATTCCTCATGTTGCCATTCCAACACTATTTCCTGTAGTTTTCCCTTTCCGAACGCAGAAGTCCACAGAGCAAGTATCCTTATAAGTGTTTAAGAATCATTAAGCAATTCCACAGTTCCCGTGCCTCTAATCCACTGAACTAACGTGCCCGGCGCACATAAGCAACACCGGGACTGAATTTCGAGTCTTCTCAAACTCACACCTCAGTTGCTCAGAGAGGAGAAATGATAACTGCAGCGAGGACTCGCCTTCCCGGCCAGTCTCTGAAAAACGCGAAACCTTCCAGAGCTGTCCATTTGTTTTAGGGGCTATGTTTATAAACGGCTGGTTTTCTTGGAGGAAAAATAAAAAAATAAAGGGGCGATGGCAACATCCTGATAAACAAAGGACCTTGTCTGGCTTTTGGTAAGTTGTAACCTGGAGTAAAATCACACACAAGTCACAAGCACGCAAGTTGGAATTTCGCTGGAAACACTGACCCGACCTTCACTAAAGCAGCAAATCGCAGTCCCTGCTGCTCTGCTCCTGCTCTCCAAGGCTTAGCATTGGAAAGTCCATGCCCATGTCCCCCTCCAATTAATCAATGTAGAAAGAAATACGAGGGGGGAGAGAGGGAGCACACTCCACACCAACCTTGCCAGCGCCTATTCTTCCTGCTAGTCCTTAAAGGCGATGCACCGCGCACCTGGAAATTACATGAACTTGGCATGGCTTTTTAATATTAAAGACAAACGACCTTTGGAAAATACACACTGTGAAAGTCAAACCATTTGGAGACACCCAGCAATTTATCTCCTCAAACTCCTCGGAACCCCAGGGATGAGGAAAGGAAACAGAAAATGCGCTCAACACGGGGGTGGTGAGGGAATCGATAACCAAAACAGGTTTGAAAAAAAAAGCCCCCCTGCTCGCACCCCCCTCCCCCTCGCCGTGGAGGCCGCTAGCTGAGGCTGCAACACCTGCCCCGGCAAAGCGTCTCCGCAGCCTTCCCAGCTTGCCCGACTCGGCTTCCTCCGCCTCTGCCCCGGCTGCGGCACCACTTCTTGGAGCCACGTCTCGGCGAGCTGGGGCCGCGGAGCTAGGGGGCCGCTGTGCAGCTACTCACCCGAGCCGCTCGGGCTGGCCGCGAGCCGGGATCCGCGAGGGCTGCCGGGCTCCGGACCCCGAGGACGCAGACATGTGGCTTGAACCTCAGCTCCCCTAGCCGTTGCCTCTGTGCATCTTTCTGGGCGCCCCCAGCGAATGCGAGCGGCGAGGCGAGGGCGAGAGAGTCGAGGAGGGGCGGGAGAGGCGCGGAGCTTGGCCGCGCCGCTCTGCGCCGAGCGCCGGGCTCTCCCCGCGAGCTCCCCGGGCCCGCGCGCGCGCGCTCCCACAGCCCCCGCCCCCCGCGACGGCGCGTGCCCCCCAACCCCCCGTCCGCGCCCCCCTCCGCACCACGCCGGGCCCACGCGGCGCGCGCCTGCCCGGGCGGCGGCGGCGGCAGCGGCAGCGCGTCCTCCCCCGAGCGCCGTCTCCAGGGCTGCTGGCGGCACTCTCCATTGTTCCACGGCTACTGCCCCTGGTGGGCGGCCAGGCAGGTGGGAGGTGTCGGCTCGGCCGCCGGGGAGGGCTTACCGCTCTGGCGGACCCTCACTGCGAGAGCGTTGCGGGCCCAGGCGCGGCGCGCGGGGGCTGCAGGGAGCCTAGCACTGGGGGCTGCCGGCACGCGGGGGCCTCCTTCTGGCTCCTAGGCACTCTCTCCTGCTCGGCGCCCCTCGCATCCTCGGTTACTATGGATATCTCGCTCCTCTGCCGCCCCCTCCGCGCACTCTGGGAGGCGGCCGGGGCGGTAGCAGCGGCGCGGCTCCACGGGTGCCCAGGTGACCGGCTCGCAGCGGCAGAGCAGTGGCAGCAGCTGCCACCGTCGCTGTCACTGCGGTCGCCGCCGCTGGAGAGAGGAGGACAAGGGGCAGAAGCAGGTCCTGCTCTATCTGCCCCAGAGGCCACCTCGAGTTTCCTCCCACTAACCAAGCGGCTTCGTGTTTACCTCTCAGGAGACGCCTTGGCAGTCCTCAACTTGTGTGCGCCGGTGGCCCTCTCCCATGGGACTTGCGTTCCAGCTGTTCTCAGAGCGGGTATGATCGGTCCCCAGTAGACTTGGAGGGTCACGGGTGAGATTTTGATAAGGTTCAAATACCCCTCCACTCCTGTCTCCGGTTTCCACCAAAGTTACCATTGTACTACTACCAACAGTTGTAGAAATTTACTTTCGCAAAGGTTTTTTTTTTTTTTTCAAAATTATGCCAGTTAAATCCGACCTTAAATGACAAGGCTTTTCTCCCATTTTTAAAATCCAATTTTCCCCCCTTGCCATAAATAAATAAAAATAACTTCTGGCTTACAGGCTGCTTAATACCACAACATTTTAATGAGCATGTCAGGTAACCCACAGGCTTCAGTTCTTTGTGGCTTCCAAGTTCCATCCGTAAGTGTGAGTTGCTCACTTAGTCTGGGGTAACAACCGCAGATTCCCACAGAGAAGAACCAGTGTCTTAAGGTAACATCAACCCAATGGTCTATGAATAGGTTGGAATGGCGGTACTTTAAGTAAAAGTATAAAGAAATGGATAACATTATGAGGAACTTCCAACAGTACTAATAATCAACCCTGTAGTTCAGGAGACATTCACTTTCTAAACTTTAAGACTAGGCATTTATTGCCTTGAAACCAAAGCAAACAAAGATTTTGACCAACTGCAACATTCAGGCTCTAAAATAGAAATGTGAATCAATTATTAAATAATAGGTAACATTTACTGAGCACTTACCATCTTCCAGGCATCTGTGCATTATCTGATTTAATTCTTACAAGTCGGTGAAGGTTTCATTATATTATCCTCACTTCACAGATAAAAAAAAAAAAGGCTTAGATCTGCAACTGGTAGTTTTGGAAGAACATTCTTTTCCTTAAACAAGAAACTCTAAACGCCCTCTGTTTTGTCCACCTTCGTGCCACTGTCTGCTTCTTTGAGGGTCGGGATAATAGCATACCTGAAACCACCCTTTTAGCAAGCGGCAGGGCCAGGACATTAGCTCAGACTAGATGTCTAATTCAACTTTCTGTATATGTAACATGTAAAATGAAAAAGACCTGCATCTTGACTGGTGTACTCTTTAATAAGTGGGACCTGATTACTTGATGGAGGAATGTTTGACTCTCCCTGTTATTGACATTAGCAAATTTTCAATGGGTTTGGAAGTGAGGCTATTTAGTTCTATGTCTTACTCTGCAACCCAGACACCTGTGAGTTGAGGTAAGTGTTTTCTTCGTTTCCCAATCATGAAAATGACCGAAGAATGACATTTTCCAGGTCATCATTCTTTTGTGGATATTGTTCTCTGATAACAATATTGGGCCATCTCAAAGAGCTGTCATTTGTTGTCAGTGAACTACAGGCTATTTGGAAAGGAGGTGTAAATCACTTTTTCATCATGTCCAGTCCGCTGCACTCTAGAGTCATTTGGGATGTTTTGTGTCTGCACTACCTCTAGAAAATGATGGAAATCTAATTCTCTGTCAGCCTTTCTACTTGGCTAGTGAAAATGCCTCTTGGAGAGCTGGGAGGGGAAGTCGCTGTCCATGGTGGCCATTACTGAAGCCCCGTTCAGCAAAATCGGTTCATATTCTTAATACTGGAATCCTGCTTAAACTAAAGAGCTTCTGCACAGCAAAATAATAAATAGAATAAACAGACAATCTTCAGAATGGGAGAAAATATTTGCTAGCTATGCATCTGAAAAAGGACTAATATCCATAATCAATAAGGAACTCAAATCAACAAGAAAACAACAACAACAAATAGCCCCATTAAAAACTGGGCAAAGGACATGAGCAGGCATTTCTCAAATGAAGACATACAAGTAGCCAAGAAACACATGAAAAATGCTCAACATTGCTAAACATCAGAGAAATGGAAATTAACACCACAATGAGATAGTCTCACACCAGTCAGAATGACTATTATTAAAAAGTCAAAAAATAACAGATGTTGGCGAGGTTGCCAAGAAAAGGGAATGCTTACACACAGTTGGTGGGAATGTAAATTAGCAAAACCCCTATGGAAAATAGTATAGGGATTTCTCAAAGAGCTGAAAACGGAACTACCATTCGACCCAGCAATCCCAATACTGGGTATCTACTCAAAGGAAAATAAATTGTTATATCAAGAAGACACCTGCACTTGTATGTTTATTGCAACACTATTCACGGTAGAAAAGATATGGAATCAACCTGTGTCTATCAGTGAATGCTTGGGTAAAGAAAATGTAAATGTAAATATACACCATGGGATACTATGCAGCCATAAAAAAGAATGAAATCATGTATTTTGCAGTGACACGAATGGAGCTTGAAGCCATTATCCTAAGTGAAATAAAACCAGAAAATCAGTACCATATGTTCTCATTTATAAGTGGGAGCTAAACAATGGGTACAAATGGACATACAGAGGGAAACAGTAGACACTGGGGACTCCAAAAGCAGGGAGGATGGGAGGGGATTGAAACTGAAAAATTACCTATTGGGTATAATGTTCACTATTTGGGGGATGAGTACACTAGAAACCCAACCTCACCATTATACAACATATCCATGTAACAAACCTGCATCTATAAAAATAAAAAAAAGCAGCTGTTAATTTTGCAAAATAAGTAAATAAATATTACAGTCTGGAAATTAACTTCATCATGGCACTAATGAAATTTGGTGATATTCTCCAGTATTGTATATTAAAACATAAAGATCTTATCAGTATAATATACTGGTTGGAGTAAAAACAAATAATTCACAGGAGAATGACTTTTTACTCTATGGCACTAAAATAGCCCCTATTCATTGTCGAATTTTAGATATTTTTAGGTACTAGAACAGCATAAAGGAGATAAATCATTTCCTGAAACCCTCTCACCTTACAGCAAAGAAAATAGCTACCTATGGAGGTTAAGTCCCTTGCCTAAAAACCATCTTAATTAGAAGCAGGCGTATAAAACTATGAATTCTTGCCACAGAATCACCATGATTCTGTGATGCAGCAGGATATTGAATGTCAGAATCATTCTTTCTTCAGTAATTTCATTTTTTTGCTTAAAAACAATTTCCAATTTATGTCATTTGAAAAACAGATAATATATAGTCTCATGTAATATGTAGCTCATGTTCATTTATGTGGAGTGTATCTAAATCTTATAATATTCTAGTTATATTAAGTAATATTGTTTCCTGCAAAGTGAGACAGTTTAGAAAAAACTCTTATAGTACCAATATCTGCCCACTGCAACCCAGTGAAAAGCAAAGCATTAATTTCATTACAGGTCATCAAGAATGCAATCCTCTCAACATAAACTGCTTATTTAAGAACAGCCATTTTCTATCAGAAAGGACTAATATTTAAGATTCCCCACTTTCCTATATTCTTCCTTTGTATTAAAAAAATTATCCAGGGGACCATGTTGAATATTCCAGTCCTGAAAATCCAAAGATGGTGGTAATTTTTCTAAGAGATATGTCAAACACTGATATGAGGCCCTTTGTAAGATTTAGAGGAATTGGATTTTAATAGTTTATTCATTTGTTTAGTGGTAGTACAATGCAATAGTTAATCTCCTGACTTTGGAATAAGACCTGTGGATTCAAGTCATGGGTATTTAACTTAATTGTTTTGTGATCTTGAGTAAGTTACTTTTTTGAGCCTTGCCATTCTAATTTGTAATGTGAATGTGATAATAATGTAAGCTACTTCACAAGAGTTGTGGTTGGAAATAAATTAGATTACCAATGTGTAGTACTTTTCACTAAGTACCACACTACTTTTCACTAAGTACCACACATTGGTAATATCATTTGGCCAGGTTAAAGTTTCCATTTACTCAATCAAACACTAATCTAGGTGTTTCTGTGAGGGTATTTTGTAGATGTAATTAAAATCCATAGTCAGTTGAGTTTAACTAAGGGAGATTATCTTAGATAATCTCATTCAACTAGTTGAAAGTCCTTAAGAGCGGCTTCCCTGAAGAAGAAATTCCACCTGTGGACAGCAGTTTCAGCTCATCCACAGGAGTTCTCACCTGCCCTTCCTGATGACTTGCCTTAGCTCAGTCTTGTCCAGCCAGTCCCCACAATCATGTAAGTCACTTCCTTGCAATAAATCTTTTTGTATATGTCTCCTACCGGTTCTGCTTCTCTGACTGAACCCCAACTAACACACCATGTAAAGCATTAACTATGGTATCTGTGACATAATAAACACTCCAAAAATATTAGTTAAATTTTAAAATAAACCCTTATTGAACATCTCTCACATTTATGGCACTGAGGTATACACTCTGATAAAAATGTCTGAAAGCTCTGAAATAGAATAGGGATAGATAGATACCCATTGTCTCCAATGATAGTAACCTCAACCAGGAAGGGATTTAATGTTTTAGTAAAATTTCCAGGAAAACAAGGGAAAATGCCAACGGGTTGATTTTCTATCTGGAGCTATGTAGGGGAATTATGCAAATTCAGTATGAGGCCAGTTTCCTGGGTTAGGAAGATAATGAACAAAAAGGCAGTTACTGTTTTCTCAACAGATCCATAGAGATGTAGCACCTGAAACTAGATAGACCAGTTTTCATGGGTCAACCATGGAATTCCATTTTGTAAGAAAAATTTATTTATGACTTGCTCTTCAGTCAATTGGAATTATATACTTAAGAGAACTGCCTTGAGATTCTTGGAGGAAGAAATACCCTTATATTTAAGAGTATTAAAGTAAAAGATCTTTCTTATTTCAGTGTTAGCTTATCTTAGTATTCTACATTGTTACATCTTAGATCTTTGAATTTGTTTTGTGCATTTGTAAGTATAGAAAAAATACTTATATTACTAAAAAGCAGGCATAGCACAAACCTACTTAAATAGAATCTGCCTCCATCCTTCAGAATTATAATGCCAAAATTACAAAACTTAAAGCTGGAAATATCTCAGATGAGTAAACAAACCTCAGGGAGGTAGTCTCAAATATAAATAGCATTAAAAGGTGATGAGAAAGTAAGAGAGAGTGAGAGCATGCCTTTTGGTTTTATATTAAAACTCTGATAATTTAGAGTGAATCTTACAAATAGAAATGTTTTAAATTGTGTGTTTGCAGGTGTGTATGTGTGTATTCACTAAAGAGAGCTGTCCCATGATCCTTTATACCATAGTAGAAATTTTCTCAAAGGCAGTGCTATTGCTGTAAAAATACTTTTGCTCATTATACAAAGATTTATTGAATACATGTGATGTCACATGTTGAGCTGGTTGCAGAGAGACAGGAAAGTAAATTAGAGAGGGACTCTAATCTTATGGAACTCTCTCTGGGCAACTCTAATTTATCCTTATGGATTTCAACTAACATGTGACTTTCTCTAGGAAAATTTTTGTACTTCCCTTGCTCTGCACTGGCCTAGGCTCTCTTTCACTCTCAGAGTAACTTTGCTTCCACTAATATTGCATTTATCATTTTTTTAGTAATTAGTCAATTGATTATAAATCTCCCTATAAGATTGCATGAGGTCAAGGACCTTGCTTATGTGAACCTCTATTTTTGTTCAGCTCTTGTCCCAGATAGGCGTTAGGTAAATATTTACAGAATGAGTGAAAGAAAGCTTGGGACATGTCGAATTTTAGTTGTTTTCCAAATGGAAATCAGTGGGAAGCAGAAAACATATAAACCTGGAGCTGAGGACAGAGATGGGGCCAAGGGATACAAATCTGTATTAGCTGATTCCTGGTAGTTGGAAGGCCTGGGTGGATTATCTTCAGTGAGGCTCACATGTAGAATTATGAACGAGAAAGTCTGAGGTCAGGACTCTGGACAGCGTCCACACTCTCCATTTTATCTGTGGGATGAAACATGGCTCACATAGCTAGGATGGAAATGTTTTGGGAAACCCGAACCCCAAATAAATCTTTTCAATCATGTGAGTAAGTTTCTAATAGATATTTCAGAACTAAGCTACTGTAGAGACAGAAGCACTATAAATACAGATTTATAACCATGACATTGTGGAACTTTACCTTCCAATATGTAGAAAGCAGGGTTTTAAATCTCGCAAAATAAATAAATGAATAAATGTTAGTATATGTTAATAGAGGGCATAAAATAGAAGTCAGAGAGAGAAAGAGCATCTGTGGGGACTCAGCAGACTCTGTGGGAATCAGACTGTCTGATTTTCTCTCTCAATGGAATCAAGGAGTCCCACGAGTTAGGCATTGGGAAGGCTCTCTGGGTGGTGAACAGACATGTGTGGCTATTGGCTAATATCCACCACATAAGCAGCATGGCTCTTCCTTATACTCAAGGCTTTTTTGCCATTAATGAGAAATAAGACATAGACTGACTCCTAGGACTTACCAATTTTGTTATTCTTATTGCCTCCTCATACTTTGCTGTGGGAAAATTCCGGTGCTTGGATCACAAATTTAAAACAACAATAGACTGCCTGTTAACCATGGACATATTTACAGATCTGACTATGAGTTAATACAACCCAGAGTGAGCAGAAGGGACTTACACTTTTTCCTGAAGGCAAGCAGGCTTGGAATCCGAGAGGAATGAATGTAAACACTGAGACCCATCTGCCCCAGTCTTCTGAATTAAAACCTAGGGACTTCTTTAGTTAACACTATTCAAGGCCTGAGCCACATACGGCTCCACTGAGCCATAGCTAAGACTTTTGCTTGCAGCCTTTGCTTAGAACTGGCCCCCGAGAATCAGTTTCATCTGTACAGCACAGTTGGTAAGTACCTCATCTTTCCAACACCTTTAAGCAACAGAACAGCTGCAGTCAACACTCACAGCAACTTTCAACGTTAACAATGAAAGAAGAAGGCTGCAGTAACCTCATCTGGATGCCTGCTTTACTAAGTAGTTATACATCCCAAATTTCACAGGACAACCTTCTTTAAATGAACCAGATCATAAAATCTGATTTTTCACTTAGGAAAATACGGTTAAATCATATTAGAGACTCATACTTGGAGTCTTCAAGGAGGTAGCACAATATATAGAAAAAAAGTCCATGCATTCAGACCATGGTTCAAGTTCAGCTCTATCATATTTACTGGTTGTAGACCCTGAGCAACTTGCTTAACCTCACCGCACCTCAGTTTCTGCATCTGTAAAATGGGGATAAGTGTTCTTTAAAGGTGTTGTTTAAGGATTAAATACAAGTACACTCATATAAAAATCTAGCACAATGCCTGGACCACAATAATTATTCAACCAGAGAATCAAGTTCACCCTAGTACCAATTCACAAGCATTCAGAAGCAAGAGGTTGTTCCAAATTATCAACAGAACTAAATAACAAAGCTCATTCCCACAGCACCTTGTAGTGTGCTTATCAGCTGTGTAAGTGAGGAGGAGCCCATGTACTTGGGAGGGGACAGTAACTTTTTATATTGTAGACTCATAAAAATGGTTTATGTTTTTTCTCGACTGGATTTTTAGAGGACAAAATAGTCTCTCATTTGATGGTGATTATGTACATTATTATGATAATTCTCTAGGAATGCACATTAAGGATGTTGAAATATACTAGAAGGAAAAAGGAAGAAAGAATGACATGATAAATATTAAAACATAATTTGGGGTTGCGATAATTGAATCTTAGGATAAAATATGGCTGATGTCCATTGTCTTTTCCTGCTTAACACCCAGTGCCTCTATTTCTGTTACCAATAGTCTGATTTGTTATTGGGGACCCAACTCTCCATACTTAGCTAGGAAATCCAAGATAATCAACCTTAAAAGACCTAGCCATGGAGTGGACCCATGAGCCACTGGCCAAGCAGTCACAGTGGTTTGTTCAGAGACGGTCAGAACCAAGACTGTTGGAACTACTGGGAAAAAGGAGCACTCTTCTCATTGGGGCTTCTGATAATGAGCTTGGTATTACCAGGGTGCCAGGTATAATGCCTGGAGCTGCCAAGGGCCATCCTGTGGAAAGGGTCTGCCCAAGAGTGAAGCCAGTGCAGAGAAAAGCAGAGCAGAGATATGGAGTGGATTCCAGTGATAGCTTTTGAGGCTCTGGATCCAGTCATGCCTGAAACCTCTGGGCTTTATCTCTTATGTGAGCCAGTAAATTTTTCATTTTGCTTCAGCCACTTGGAGTTGGGTTTTTGGCAGTTGTAACTCTAAAGTGTCCTGATTTCTTCAGCAGGGAACTTAAGTATAATTTATCTCAACCTCCCCTCTGATGTTTGAATCTTCTCTACAACTTCTAATGAAAGAGTCAGTCAATCAAGGCTTGGACTCCTCCAGTGATAGGGAGCTCATTACCAACTGAAGAAGCCCATCCATCTTTGGGACTTATAGTACTGCAAATTTTTTTCTTATACCAAGTGAAGATTTCTGAAACCTTTGTAATTACTACTTATTTTGTGCCCAATAGAGGCCAGAGACCATGTGCTATGTTATACTTAAAAATGTACATTGTGATTTAATTCTCAAAACAATCTTATGATATTAAAATTATTTTAGAAGCTGCTGCACAGATCCAAGTGAGAAATGACGAAAGGCTGAAGCTAGGGCTATGGGGGTGGGGATAAAGAAGATGAGGAGGGATCCAGTGATGTACAGATGTAGCATACAGGTGACTGAGTGCAGGGTGAGGGCAAGAGTGAAAGAGGAGGCTAGGAGGACCTCCAGAAAATAGACAGGTATTGAAGAACAGGCAGAAACAACTTGGATGGGAAAGATGAAGGTTCTGCTGTTTATCCCAAGAGTTACCATAAACCGAGGGTCACTACTTTCAAGGGCATGTGATAGCTCTACAAATTTCTTTAAAACTTTAACTGAATCTGGTTCAGTGTTAAGAAATAATCATGAACAGAATTGGATGTGCATCAAAAGCAAAGTTTTAGAAAGACCTGTAATTTTTGCACAGACCTTTAATCACATGAGTGCAAGTCAGAATAACACTTTTATGTTCAGCCCTTAAGACTGGTTTCTCCCTTCTCTCATCCTGCCAGTGCCCCAGGAGGCAGAGGAGAGGATCCAGAGAACTCAGCATGAGGATGCAGCAGAGTTTGCCTGAGCCACAGGGGATGGGAGTCTGACGGTGAGGTCCAGGAACCAAAGAGAAGTACATTCCAGTGAAATATGTTTTTGGGAATGGGAAAGAGGGAGAAAGAGAAGAAACATATTTTATGTATACCTACTATGTGCCAGGTCCTTTTTATGTAGGATTATTATTATTATTTCAGTACCACTTTTTTTTCCCCAAATGCAAAAACTGTGGAGGTCTGCAAAGTTAAGTAATTTTCCAAGATTAAACAGCATTAGAATTAAATCCAGGATGTATGTATGCCTCTGAGATCTGTAATTTCTTTATTATGCTATGCTGTCTCCTTAAATAATTAGCAGTTATAAGATGCAAGTTATAAGGTGACAAAATACATTCACATGGTATCTGGATTAACAACAACCCAGAAGGCTAGTATTTCTAATATTTTTCCTATTTTATAGATGAGGAAATTGAGTCCCTAAGAGGTTCATTGACTTGCTTAAGGCCACACAGCTAGTAAATAGAACCATACCTGGAACTAAAAATTCCGAACTCCAAGATCTGTGTATTTTCCCACGACACTGCAGCTACTATACTGGGCAAGCTACTATGAAGCTGGACTTTGTCAGAACAGTGACAGATAACAGCTTTGCTCTGAAACGTTCTTTCCTTCAAAGGAACGCACCCAGCCTAATGCTTGTTGTGGCACCTGTTTTCACCCTCATTGGCTCACAAGAGAAAGACTCCAAGGAAAAAAGGAATGAAGGTCCCTAGAGTTTCTGATGAGGGTAGTGTGGGAGTACTTTCAAGGATGGTTAACCCTCACTCAGGGCTGGGTGTGAAGGCTCCTGCCTGTGATCTCAGCACTTTGCGGGGCTGAGGTGGGAGGACTGCTTGAGTTCAGGAGTTTGAGACCATCCTGGACAATATAGCGAGGCTCCATATCCACAAAAAATTTTTAAAAATTAGCCTGACATGGTGGGGCACACCTGTAGTCCCAGCTATTCGGGAGGGTGAGGCAAGAGGATCACTTGAACCCAGGAAGTTGAGGCTGTAGTGAGCCAAGATCGTAACACTGCACTCCAGCCTGGGTGACAAAGCAAGACCCTGTCTCAAAAAAAAAAAAAAAAAAAAAAAAAAAAGAAAAAAAAGAAAAAGACATGAGACATAGGACCATAGGACCCAGGCATTTTTCAGCCACAAATGCCAAGTGGATAAATAATAACAATAATAAAAAGAATAGAAGAATGGTTAGCCCACTCTCTTTCTAGTGAACACTGGGATAGGGTCTATGCTGCAGTGCTGTGAAAACTCACTCAATCCACGAGATCTATACACTTTGCTGGGACCTGGGATAGAATGAACCAGTGTTCCCTTAGGATGGAAATGACTGGATAGAAATAATGTGGGAAGCCACATTAACTCTTTCAGGCCATTAGGCTATCATTTAGTAGATTACTACATTGTTCTAAATGGGTCCCTAGTGGGTATGGAGGCTGAGAATGTTCTAATTTGTTTTTCTCTCCTCTCTCTCAGCTACTTTCTCCCACTATGATGTAGAACAAGAAGCTGTTTAATAACTGCTCTATTCCAAATCACTGAATGCTTTTATAACTACTGCATAAAATTGTCCCTGCAGGTCTGCTATATTGAAATGTATGGAATCAAATCTATGCATACGGTATGAGGGGTAGGGGCTGCAATCCAGTACCCACAGGATCAATAAGTGACTTGAGGAACCAGGATATCCCTGATTTTCAATTCTGGGTTAATGGAGGGCATGTGACAGACAGCCCCATGTTCCTGGGGAGGGAACAGATGCCACTGGAAGCCGCAGGGGAGGAGGTTCTCCACTTAAGAGGGAATATCCACAACTCTGATCTGAGGAGGAGTCCTTGTCTCTGCCATGGCGTGTATATTATAAGGGAAAACCATAGAAAGGGCAGGGATGTTCCCTGACGACTGGCTCCCCCCATCACTCAGGATGCATGGCCACTGTTGGTTGAAGGAACTATCATTTTTCTCCCTGATTGAAAAACAAAAGTATCAAAGCCCTCCCTTGAGCTTACAAGTCTAGGGCTATTAATTAAATACCCAGTAGAGATGCTGGGGTCTAATATTATTGCATAATGGTGATTACAGCAACAATGCATTATATAGCATTAGAAGTTTTTGAAGCACTTTCATATTCATTTGTTTTTTAAAGAATTTTTTTGTTTTCATTTTTTCCAGTTTCACCGAGGTAGAATTAACGTGCAAAACATGTACACCTGTATGTATTCAAGGTATACAATGTGTTGTTTTGATATACATACACACTGTGAAATGATTTCTACAATCAAGCTAATGAACATATCCATCCCCTCACATAGTTACTGTGTGTGTGTGTGTGTGTGTGTGTGTGTGTGTGTGTGTGTGTGTGTTGAGATCAGTTCTCTTAGTGAATTTCAAGTATACAATACATTATTAGTAACTACAGTTACCATACTGTATATTAGGTCTCCTGAACTTATTCATAACTGCAAGTTTGTACCCTTTGTCCAACATCTCCCTTTTGCATATTCATTGTTGGTCAGGGCTATCTTGATGGACATGCGAAGATGGGCCCCATGCTTGGTTTAATTCTCTGCAGTCACGGTCTTGTAATTCCAAATAACTTTAACTTGGGATTAGTATTTTGTAAGCGAGGTCTGATGGGACTATGGAGCATGCGCTGGGCTTGGAACCTCAGCTCGATGCCGTCCTGCCTTCCTGGGATGGGTTTTTGACTGCCAGCTCCCTGCCTCATGCTGGTCCTGCTCAGGGCCCTGCCCGCTCCACTCCCTTACCCCACAACCACTGCTGCAATCAGGTGGCACTGGCAGGGGGAGGAAAGAGACCAGCGTGGATTTAGTCCTTGCCCATACTCCTCCCCTAGTGGTGGTGGTGGTGGGGTCTCGACATGGACGGTCATCCACCTCATGGCTTTTTGGGGTAGGCAAGGCAGCAGCCATCCTTGTCCCTAACTGCGACATCATGGCTTGTTTGGTGGGTGATATGGTTTGGCTGTGTCCCCACCCAAATCTCATCTTGAATTGTAGCTCCCATAATTCCTACGTATCGTGGGAGGGACCCAGTGGGAGATAATTGAATCGAACTGTTTACCCCATACTGTTCCCATGCTAGTGAATCAGTCTCACGAGATCTGATGGTTTTATAAGGGGTTTCCACTTTTGCTTGGCTCTCATTCTCTCTCTTGCCTGCTGCCATGTAAGATGTGCCTTTGCTTCTCCTTTGCCTTCTGCCATGATTGTGAGGCCTTCACAGCCACGTGGAACTGTGAGTCCATTAAACCTCTTTTTCTTTATAAATTACCCAGTCACGGGTATGTCTTTATTAGCAGTGTGAGAACAGATTGATACGGGGGCAATATAGTTGGTGACTCTGCATGAGTCTCTCACCCATCTCTGACCCAAGTACCAAGCACATCCTGGCTTAGGGATTGTAATCTGTTGGGTAGTCACCTGTCTGCTGTGAGTTGGGAGTGGTGGGCCTGCAGGAAAGGGAGATTGACTTCTCTGTCCCTGGCCAGGCCTCACAGTTTCATTTTATACCAGGTCTTGCAAATTATATAGCCAGACCTGTAGTTGACATTTATTATAATATCCATGCAAGCTAGATAGGACAAGAATGTTGCTACTGTTATGTCTACTTTCATTATTTCTACTGCTGGGGAGGCTACCATTACCTTCTCTATGACTTGCACTGGGGCAAGCACTCAACAATATATCATCCCATTTAATCTTCACAACCAATATACAAGGTCGGGTTTCTACACTGGAGTGGTTCCCTAACTTCTCTTAGTTTCCTCATCTGGAAAACTGGTATCATAATGCCTACTTGGTAAGGATATTGTGAGAATTAAGTAAGATGACATGTGTATTAAGAGATGGAGATAATCTTATCTACCTGCATTCCTCTAGTTCTATATTTGTTAGGAAGAAATATTTTGGTAAGCTGCTCGAGGAGAAGAGTCCCCATGGATAGACTCAAATAACTCAAGAAGCTTGCTTAACTTTTGCACTTAATGACAAGGAGTAGCGTTTGTTCCTTGCCATTGTTCCCAAGAGGAAGGTGGCAAAGAAAGAAGAGTTGGTGAGGGCGAAGCATTTGCGGGGGAAGAGAACAGGAGTGACAGTATGTCCTTTAGAAAGTGGATATATTGAATGGGGCTCTAAACAATTGTTTAGTTGGGTTTATGCTGTAAACAGCCCAACCTACCCACTGTCATGAAATCTTCAGTAAAGGCTGTGTAGCTGACTAACGCTTTTGTGTGTGATTAGATAAATGCAGGAGAGGGGCTCAGTGTCTGTTCTCAAAGAGGCATTGAGATTCACATCCACATTGGCACAAGTGAAAACAGACAGCTTGTGCCAGCAGATGAGTGCAGAGCTGGTGTGGGGTTCTAATGCTATTATTGGAATGCTTCCTCTGAGTGACCTCCCTCTCTGTTCAGGCCACACATTTCTGGAGGGTATAACAGCAGCTATGTATATTCTGTTTGGTTTCTGTTCTTCCACAGGCCCCACCATCAGGTTCCACACAGAGTGAACGCTCAAATGTTGAGGTCTGATAAATGTGAGTAGTAACTACTAAATGAAGGAGATGAATATGCTTTTGTATAGTAACTTCAATGATGCTTTGATATAGAAATTAGTTTCCTTAGTGTACTGATGAGGTACATGAGGCTCAGAGAGGCTAAGAAATTTGCCTGGTGTCACACAGCTAGTAAGCAGCAAAAACAGAGATAGAAATCCATGTTCCATACACAAGGCCTTCCTGGTCAGTGACACTTTAGCAGAATATCTAGAGTTCTGGCATCACATAAGCCAGGCATTATCCACGTATGTATATTTTAAAACTTCAGTGAAAGCAGAAGGATAAGATGAATTGACTTTAAGCATTCCTGGGGAACAAAAAGTCGAAATGGAAAAGGAGAACAAGAGCGTAAGAAAAAAAATATAGCATAACTCGTTATCTCTTAGGTAACCGTAGGGTCATGTTGATATTAGTCATTGTACTGTAATGACACCAAAAAGGGAAAGTGTACCGGCTAGCCAGGTAGATGCAATCCATTGTGCAAGGAAAGGCTGCCTCAAATGTGTCTAAAAGCGTGGTTCTTCATTCAGCCAAGTCAAGACCAAAGGAGCACATGAATAATTGGCTACAGCTCCCCTTTCAGCAAGTACCAGCTTTCTCTGCTCAGGTTGATACATCTCCATACCTCAGGGGGCCGGGAATCAGCTGCCAGCAGCCAATGGGTTTCTGAGCATTCATAAGCAGACCAGGTGCTGATCCATCAGGCTAATTAGCAGCCTGTGGGCCACAGTTAGCTGGGAAGGTGGAGGGTTTTAACTCTTTTCCTGACAGATTCCAGGCCTATCAGGACTTTTTGAGCAATGTTCTATCAGTCAAACCACAAAGAAAAAGCATTCAGAATTCAAAAGGAGGGAAGCTAAAAGGAAATACAGTTTTGCTTTAAATAAGACAAGGGAGATTAACAACACAAAGGAAGTGAACTTTGACCCTCAAATATACATACATATAGGTGTAAATGTGTCTGTACGCATCTCAGTCTATGTATCTTCATGTTACTGACTGTAATGTCATAACCACAGAGCAGACATTCAATAAATGTTTGCTTCTGTTGAGGATGATATAGTGATATTTAAAACAGAAATAATAAACAAGGGAAGAAAATAGGATGAGGTTGCAAAGGAGGGGGATATTTAGCTTGTTGGCACCTGAAATGTATTTAATTATCAGGCTCCCAAAAGAGCAGAGGAAACAGAATTAGCTTCAAAGGAAAATATAGAGACCATGTTGAAAGTTCAGAAAAAATGCAAAACTTACTTTAATCAGGAGATGGAGATGAAATACATCAGAAATAGTGTCACTGCAAATTACCAGACTTATAAACCAATATGTAAATCAGCAGAGGAAAGAATCCCATGAATTTTAGTAAATTTGTAGAAACTTGTTGTAAATAGTACATTTAAAATTAGTTTTAATGTGAAATAGAATCAACAATCAATGAAGCCAACACCATCCAAATGTCTTCATTGACATAAAAGGAGCATTCTACAGTCAATTGGTTCTATATTTTTTACTTTAGTGTGGTTTTTTTCGATCACGGATCCAATAATCTCCAATGAAGCAGTGCCAATATATGATCCAGCGATAGGAAATAACAAAGAAGCATCCTAATCCCTAAAGTAGCCAAATCTGAAAATCATAGAAAATGGCAAGGCAGGATACTGGCAAAAGTCTTAAAACACAGAGGTAACATTTATGGAGATGTCTGCACGGGCTCTCTGTCAACATATGGAGAATTGAGGAAGAGCTACGGGATTTCAATGACAAGCCCATCACCACCATCTGGAGATAAAAATCCTGTGGTAGATTTTTTTTTTTTTAACTGTGATATCTTACTGATAAATTTAATATTAGTGACAAGATCCTAACCAAAGTTTCCTTGGACCACTTACTACAAAACTGTGTACTATTGACTCTGGGGTTAAAAAAATGGATTTCTGCCTCACTGAGGAACAGCTGTCATTGCATTTGTAGAACCATAGTGTCAAGATGATGAAACTGAGCTAATTCCAGAGTCTTCAGGGACCTAAAGAAAGCATTATACAGCCCTGAGGAGGTTTGGATGTACTGGCAGTAATGTAAACTGTATGTCCCTGAGAAACTAATCTCAATGTTGAGATTATGAGCACAAATCTTTCCCCAAATATTTACTGAGTAAAAACAGTGAGTGGTCCCTTAGGGAGAGCAGGGGCATGAGTTGGATTATTTTTGTTCTAAGAAATGAATGCCCTACCCTGGACTATAATCAATTTGGGGATTGTGGTCTTTTAAACAGACCATAGCAGGTGATTCAGTGTCAGTGGGCCACTGGATTCATGCCAAGTGATAATTCTCCATAACGCTTCCTACAGTCTGTTGTGTGCAAAACAGGCAAGGTCACAAGTCTGTTCTACAGCCACCAGGTGTGCTGGTCCTTTTATGGTCCTGGCAAAGCAATCCCCCTGCCTATGCACCCCCACAAACTATCTTCCCATGGTGTGGTCAGAGCTAACCCCCAAGCTCACCTGCTTAAGTCATTTATTACTAACAGAGGAAGAAATAAGCATATAATCATGACCTTATCTACCTCTCTAGCCTCAAATCTAGTCTGTCCTCAATCAAACCTTTTCATATCCCTCAGGGACACCTTGACTGGGTGTCTTTGCCTGTGGGACTCTCTCTGCCCTTAGGATCTTTCAATTAGTTCTCTGCCTAGAAGGCTGTTTTTCTTTCATGAGTTACCTCCTCCTGAAATGGTTTCTTGATAATAACAGCAAACACATAGGATTTGCTTCATACCAGGTACACTTCTAAATGCTTTATTAAATGTACTTAATTCTCACCAGAACCCTTTGAAATAGGTACTGTTATAGTCTCCACTTTAGATATAAAGAAACTTAAAGGCAGAGTTGTAAAGAAATTTACTCAGGGTCACTGGAAAGTGGTAGAGCTGAGGTTATGAACCATGGCAGCCTGGCTCTAGAGTGTCCATTCTTCATCACGACTCCCAGCATAATGACCCCTAGACTTTGCTGTTACTATCCTGAGCGCTCGCTACCTGACAAGTAGCTGCACTGCACTCTAGTCATGTTTGTAAGTCTCCTCTATTTCCATGCTAACTCCAGTTAATGCAACAACACTCAGCCAAAGCATCAACATTTTCCCCTTTACGTCTTCCTGATCCTGCTCCCCTAACCTGTGGGAGGTGAATCCTCCACTACCCACACCATGCTTCTCTCTGCTAGATTCCTTATCACACCACGTGTCTTGTTTACCTGTCTGCCTCCCTCATCAATCTGTGAACTCTGAAGTTTTGAAGGCAAGAATGGTCTCAGTAACACAGTATCTGGCATATAGAACTGTTGCTTAATAAATATTTGTCTGTTTGATGGATGGAGACTGGTTCTAAGAAGTCTTCATTTTGCAACTCTGGTTTCTAGCTTTTACCGGCAGATTAAGAACAAAAGGGATTCTGTCACAAATCCTGGGAGAATCATGACAAATGCTTAGCTTCGGTTCAGAAAGAAGCAAGACTATTTATAGCTCAGGGGCTCAACATTAAATGACCCAGACTTAATTTTTCCTTACGACCTAGATTTGTAGAACTTGAGATGGAAAGTGCCCTTGGAGATCATTTTGTCCAGGTATCCAGGCCTAGAGTTGTTTTTTATTTGACATATATTATTTGTTTCTATTTTTATTAGAATACCTTTAGGCAGGACGTGTGCTTTTTATTTTTCCACATTTTACATTGTATCCTATCATACACCACTTCACTCATTTGTATTATCCACCTGACCATTCAAACCATTTGAATATGAAATGTCTGAATTAGTCTAACTCATTTTTTCGGGTCTTTGTTTACAGTAAAGCTCCCAAGTCTGTTCCTAGGGTCTCCAATTTTCTCATTAATTCATTCCAGTCAGATGGTCTCCCACCCTGTACTGATGTGTAGATTGGTTTCCATATACCAATGTACCAGTCATGTACCAATGATTTCCACCTCGCTAAATCCAGTTCCTAGCTTGGACCTCAGCCCCTCCTCCTTGACATTCAGGACCATACTCTCCTGGTCTTCCTCCTACTTCTCTGGCTTCCCCTTCTCTGTCTTCTTTGCTGATTCCTCCTCATACTCTCGTCCTCTAAATGTTGGATCCTCCAAGGTGCAGCTCGTGCCTGCTTCTCTTCTGGATCTACTCTCACCCCTTTGGGGATCTTGTACAGGCTCATGAGTTTAAATACTGCCCACACGTTGACACTTCCTCAGTGTACATCTCCAGCTCACTTGGTTGTCTAGTGGGCCTGTCAAACTTAATATGTCTAAATATAAGCTGCCGATTTCTTCATTTTTTTTTTTTTTGAGATGGAGTCTTGCTCTGTTGCCCAGGCTGGAGGGCAGTGGTACAATCTCAGCTCACTACAACCTCCACCAACTGGGTTAAAGTGATTCTCCTGCCTCAGCCTCCCAAGTAGCTGGGACGACAGGTGCATGGCACTACCACACCCAGCTAATTTTTGTGTTTTTAGTAAAGATGAGGTTTTGCCATGTTGGCCAGGCTGGTCTCGAACTCTTGACTTCAGGTGATTTGCTCGCCTCGGCCTCCCACAAACTGCCAATTTCTACCCCAAACCTGCTCTTCTTAATAGTTTTCCTTATCTCAGTTAGGGGTATATCTGGGCCACCAGTTGCTCAGGCCAAAATCTGTGGGCTTATCCCTCATTGCTTCCTTTCTATGTGATATGTTCGGGTATTTTTCCTCTTCAAATCTCATGTTGAAATATAATCCCCAGTGTTGGAGGTGGAATCTGCTGGGAGGTGTTTGGATCATGGGGGCAGATCCCTCAAGGATGGCTTAGTTCCATCCCCTTGGTGATGAGTGAGCCGCGAGATCTGGTTGGTTAAAAGTGTGGCACCTCCCCCCCTCTCTTGCTCCTATGTGACATGCTGGCTCCTTGCCACCTTTTCAGAAATGATTGTAAGCTTCCTGAGGCCTCAGGAGAAGCACATGCCAGCACCATGCTTCCTATAAATCCTGCTGAATCATGAGTCAAACAAACCTCTTTTCTTTATAAATTACCCAGCCTCAGGCATTTATTTATAGCAACACAAGAACAGCCTAACACACTTTCATATGCCATATACAAGTTCTCAGCAGTCATTTCTACTCCAATCCTCCAGTGCCACCCTTGTTCTTTAAGAGTAAAACCCAAAGAAAGTCTTCAGAGTGGTCTCTATGAGCCTTGATATTCTACCTTCCTTCCTTAATCCTATCCCTACCTTTATTTCTCAGACCCCGATTCCCACCACTATCCACCTTATTGACCTGCCTCCAGCCCACTGGCCTCCCTTCACTGTTGAGTGAACACTCCAGGCATTCTCCTACCTCGGGGTGTTTGCATTCACTGTTCCTTCTGCCTGGAACACCCCCATCCTACCCTTCCCCATCCCCCAAGTATCTGCATGTATCTGCATGGGTTGCTTTTTCATTTCCTTCATGACTACTCAAATGAACCTCCTCACTGAAGCTTTCCTTGACCACCCTATTTGAAATAGACTCCCCTAAGCCAGGATGAGTTTTCATCCCTCCTTTCTGCTTTACTTTTCTCTAGAGCACTTTATCACTCTTTAATATACTATATATTTTACTTATCTATTTTGTTTCTCTTCCTACTAGAATGTAAGCTCAATGAGGGCAGGCTTTTTTGTCTTCTTTATTTACTGCTACATCCTCAGCATCAGAATAAGGCTGAGAACTTGTTATGGGTTGAATTATGTTCCCCCCACCACCTCCAGTAAGTCCCAGTGACCTTATTTGGGAATGAGGTCATTACAGATGCAATTAGTTAAGATGAGGTCACACTGGAGTAGGGTGGACCCCTAATCCAATATGACTAGTGTCTTTATAGAAAGAATGGCATGTCCTTTGTAGGGACATGGATGCAGCTGGAAACCATCATTCTCAGCAAACTATCACAAGAACAGAAAACCAAACACCACATGTTCTCACTCACAGGTGGGAATTGAACAATGAGAACACTTGGACACAGGAAGGGGAGCATCACACACTGGGGCCTGTTGTGGGGTCAGGGGAGGGGGGAGGGATAGCATTAGGAGATATACCTAATGTAAATGACGAGTTAATGGGTGCAGCACACCAACATGGTGTGTATACATATGTAACATGGCACATGTATACATATGTAACAAACCTGCACATAGTGCACATGTACCCTAGAACATAACGTATAATAAAAAAAAAAGAAAGAAAGAAAGAAAAAAAGAAAGAATGGCATGTGAAGTGAAGGAGATATCTGTAGAGGAAAGATGATGTGAAGACATACAAGGGAGAAGACGGCCATCTGCAAACCAGGGAGAGAGATCTGGAGCAGAGCTTTCAGACTTGATTTCAGACTTCTAGCCTCCAGAACTGTGAGACAAATATAATATTATAATATTATTATTATCATTATTATTATTATTTAGACAGCCTCACTCTGTCACCCAGGCAGGAGTGCAGTGGTGTGATCTCAGTTCACTGCAACCTCCGCCTCCCAGGTTCAAGCAATCCTCCTGCCTCAGTCTCCTGAGTAGCTGGGACTACAGGCATGTGTCACCACACTCAGCTAACTTTTTGTACATTTAGTAGAGATGGGGGTTTCACCACATTGGCCAGGCTGGTCTCAAACTCCTGATCTCAAGTGAACCACCTGTCTTGGCCTTTAATAGTGCTGGGATTATAGGCATGAGCCATCGTGCCTGTCCGAGACAATACATTTCTATTGTTTGGACCAACCTGGCTGTGTTACTTTATCATTGCAGCCCTAGCAAACTAATACTCAAAAAATATTCTCAAGAAAAATGTATGCATGAAAAAACAAGTGAATTAATCCTTTCAATGAAGAAACTGCAGCCCAGTGAAGTTGATTAACTTGCCAGAAACACACCGTGGTGAATGGGCAGAACCAAAACTCAAATCCAGCTTTCCTGCTGCCCCATCTAGCTCTCAGCCACCACATCTGGATGCCATGTCAGTCTATCTCATGAGCACTGAACAATGGTGGGCTGAGGTTGAGAGGGATCTCTAGAGCCCTTTCACCATCTCTTAGGTCTTGCCTATCCGGCCTTCCTGCTTAACACTCCCACCACCATCACATATCCTGGATATGTTGTGGCAAGACAATTACTGACGTCTGTTTGTTAAGTGTTCTGATCTCCTCTCAGAGGAAAACCCTGTGTTAGACTCTTCTATTATTCAGGAAGTAATAAAAGTTATAGCCATAATATAAGAAAAAAGAATGATTCACTGCTGAGCTACTGAGCCACAGGGAGCAATCCAAGGTTTAGAACAGACAATTGGCTAAGATCAGTCACGATGATGTCACAGCGGAATATACAAATACCTCAGTGGGCTGATCCAAGAGAACATCACAATTAAATCAGCTTACTGCTGAGCACTCTTCCACATCTGTGAAGAGCTGCTCTCCATTCTGACAGCCACGTTTAAGGAGGTGGCAGAGGCGGCAGTCTATCCAACACCCTCCACACAGGAAGAAAGGATTGCAAAGTGCTGAGTAAATGAACATCATTCACATGGAAATGCACTGAACAATATTGTACATGTTAAGACACTTAACAGACAGGTCAGGAACAATGTTTTATTTTCAGAATGGAATTACAGTATGACATTGGGCATGGGAAACTGATGAGAGCCATCAGGGGTGATATTCAAGATGTTTAACAAAATATCAACAGCATAAGCAATCAATGGCCAATGCAGCCTTATCAATGCAGAGTGGTTGAACATGGTCCTGGTGAAACTCACTTGGCTGGAATAGCAGAGATGCCCTTAACCTCTCTGACTTTTGGTTTAGTTTCTTCACTGCAGAGTGAGGCACCACCACTTATTTCCTAGTGTTGTTACAAAGGTTAAGGAAAAAAATCTGTGCTTACAATGCCTGGTACGTATCAGATCCCCAATAATAAGAGCAAACATTTATATGTCTTTATTATATATAAATGCTAATTTACTTAACCCTTATAACAGCCTTAGTATTCGACTATTTTTTTTTTTTTTTTTTTTGAGACAGGATCTCACTCTGTCACCCTGGCTGGAGTGCAATGGCACAATCTCAGCTCACTGCAGCCTCCACTTCCTGGGCTCAAGTGGTCCTCCCATCTCAGCTTCCTAAGTAGCTGGTACTACAGGTGTATACCACCATGCCCAGATAATTTTTAAATTTTTCATAGAGATGAGGTCTCACAATGTCACCCAGGCTGGTCAAGAACTCCTGGGATCAAGCAATTATTATTAGCATTTTCCAGTTGGAGCAATTGATGTAGAGAGGGGTTAAGCAACTTTCTCAATGTCACACTGCTGGTGAATGGCAACACAGGGTCTTAGGACCCAGGCAGTCTGAATCCCACGGGCTCCTTCCCCACCCTATGCTACTCTGAGGAAAGGTCAGGGCTCACCCCTCCCACTTTATGCTCCAGAGAGCCAGTGCCCCTGCAAACCCAACATCTCATTGCCTCAAAGTCCCAGTTAAAGCCCAGTGGAGAGGACATCACTCTCTGGTCCTTCAGTGCCTTAGCCTTCTTTCTAGGTTTACTAAATTTCAATTTGCATGAAGACGGAAAAGAAAAACAGTCCAATTAGTACAAAAGGTAAGACCACAAGTTGAGAAGGCTTTTGCTTTGCTTTTTATTTTGTATCAGCTGAACTACTCTGAGTATTCGGGATGAAAAATTATTTATCCCAGTTAATGAATCTCATGATAATAAAAACGCCTGACAGCTCTGAGATTAGTGAGTAGCCCTTATCTGGGGACCACTTAGTGAAGCAAATCCTGCATGAACAAAGGACAAATGGGATTTGGGAGAATGAGGAGGAAGGGAGGCTAAGAACGAACATGTGTTTTGCAGCTATCTCATGCCAGGCATCACACAAGGTACTCAACCCTCATTCTTTCTTTTAATTCTTATGAGAACTCAGTCTTTATATAAACACTTATGGCAGTGCCAGGTACCATAATAGGTGTTGGGGTTACAAAGTTAAATAAATCATGGTCCCTGCCCTTTTAAGTAGAATGGATACAGAAAATAAGCACAGAGGCTATTTATGTTCACTGCAAAATTATTTTGATATGAGTATACACAGGCAGTGGAACTATGCTATACAGGCCAAGATGATACCTACCATATCAATAGTTCCCACATAAGGACTATTTCCTGTGTAGGCAGCTGTGTTCTGGGTTGGGTGATACTACCGCTGCACAACCCCATGACCCCTCAGGCCCTTCACAGAGGTTAGTTGGCTAGAGGAGTGAGATTCTCTTAGGAGTTTATACTTGAAAGCAGGGAGAGAATTAGGCAATTGGTTGTGGGAACAGAAACTGGGAAGATGATCTAAAAGGAGTGATGAAGTACAGTAGAATGGGGCTGGGTAGGACCATGTGTAAGCAGAAGCTATGAATACACAGAAGATACGAGGCACAGAAAACGCTGAGCAGAACGTGAGGAAGCTAGGTCGTAGCAGGAAGAGAAATGAATAGAAGCAGAGGATACTCTAACCAAAGTATGCCCCACAATTTATTTAATCCTTTCCCTAGTGTTAGATCATTCTCATTTTTTCATGTATTATAAGGAATCCTATGATGAGTATCACTGCATATCAGTATTTGTAGCATTTCTGATGAGTTTCTTTAATATATTCTTGGATTAAACAGTATGCACATTTTAACGCTCTTGAGACAAGTATGCATCTTTATTTCCAGGAAGATAGCATGAATTTCCCACGCCCTTCAGTATTAAATGAGTGAGTCTACTTTAACACATTGTCTCACACTGAGTCTTAGTCAGTTAAACAGAGAACAGTAGTAACTACCATTTTAATTGTTTAATTATTTAATTTTTAATTGTTTGCATATTTTTCATATGTTATAGGACATGTGTATTTCCTCTTTTGTGACTCCAGCTTGTTTATGTCTTTTTGTCCATTTGCCAATTAGGCCATTTATATTGCTCTTATTGATGTATAAGAAATCATAAAATTTATATAACAAGACCAATACTCACTGACATATTTAGCAGACACTTCCCCATAATTAGTTGTTTGCCTTTTCATTTTTATTTGAGGCACAGAAGTTTTATATTTTAAATACATTTATATTTTCCTTTGTAATTTGTTTCAAAGGATTTCTTTTGCTGAAAAAATTCTTTTCTGCTTTCTAGATCAAGAAAATACTTGGCTCTATTTCTTTTCCTACTTTTAGAAAATGTTTTGCTTTTATATTTAACTTTTCTGTTCACTTACAATTTATTTTGGTGTATTTGAATCTTTACAAAGGAAGATTTTGTACAAAATTTAAAAAGAGGATGGTGTGATCCTGTTCCAGAAAAATCTAATCTATGTTAATGTTTGTTCCCCAGCAGAATCAACCGTGGATTACTTCCAATGACCAATGCAATGAATTGAGCACACACAGACCCATTTAAATACATAATGAGGGAGGACATATGGTCAAGGGTGGAGATGCCATAATTTGTGCTCTGTATACAACCTACTCTTATTAAATGGAAATTATGGTCACTGAATAACTCAATCTACCTAAACTCTTACAAGGAATCAGAAGCCCTCAATTCCTAAGCTGGGTCTGTACTGATTTACAATGGGACACTTAAACACACTGTACCTCCTTAACCCTAACACCTACTTTCCAATTGGCTGTCTTTCAAAATTATCTAATTAGATTTCTTTAAAAAGAGAACATTTTGTCATTTGTGAGGAATTTTTCTTTTCTGTTTTAGTTTGCTCTTACTGAAAAACCAAGGCAACTTCAACTTAATCTTTTCATAGGGTCCCTTTCCAAGTGTTATAATTGGATGGAAGCTGTGTGGTTGGTGAAGTACTTTGGCTATATTTCCAAAAATATGCAATTGTTAGAGGCTACAATGCAACAACCAGTTCCAGAGACTAGCAAAAGGCAGGGGGATAATCTCAAGAGTGACTATACCCTAGACTTTCCATTTCAACAACTTCAGGGATTGGGGAAAGTTCACTAACTCAACACTGAGTTCTCCAAAAGTGGCGGTGTATTAGTTTGCTAGGTCTACCATAACAAAGTACAGCAAATTGGGTGACTTAAACAACAGACATTTATTTTCTCAGAGCTCTGGAGGCCAGATATTCAAGATGGCAGCACTGGGGAGAAAATCTGCTCCATGCCTCTTTCCTAGCTTCTGGTGGTTTGCAGGCAATCTTTGACATTTTTTTGCAGAAATATTGACCACCATATCTACCTTACTCTTCACATGGTATTCTCTGTAAAGCCACACTATTTGCTTAGTTTGTTTGAAGAAGGCACTCTCAGATATGTTCCAGAGGCTGGGCACCTTGATCTAGATCAAACGCTGCCAATTGTTGGTTGAAGGTGAGTGTAGAAATGCATCTACTTGCAAAGCCAAAATGTTACTGTATTAGTCCGTTTTCATGCTGCTGATAAAGGCATACCTGAGACTGGGTAATTTATACAGGAAAAAGGGTTTAATGGACTTACAGTTCCACGTGGCTAGAGAGGCCTCACAATCATGGTGGAAGGAGAGGAACAAGTCACATCTTATGTGGATAGCAGCAGGCAAAGAGAGAGCTTGTGCAGGGAAACTCCACCTTATAAAGCCATCAGATCTTGTGACACTTATTCACTATCATGAGAATGGCACAGGAAGGACCTGCACCCATGATTCAGGTACCTCCCAATCATGAATCATGGATGCCTCCCACAACATGTGGGAATTCAAGATGAGATTTGGGTGGGGACACAGTCAAACCATATCAATTACTAAGTACACAGAAAAATTTATAAGTCTTGGTCCATGTACCTCATCAACTTCTTCTAGCCAGAAGCAGCTGGCTGACTTGCAATGAACTCTCCTTAGAGTTTTATCTTTAAATCATTGATCTCAATGGATATCTTATACCTGAAAATTTGTCATTTTACTAAGGGTGAAGTAAATTAAATCCACAAGAGTTAGAGAGCAATTTAATCAGCTGGTAAAAGCTAAGGATGAAAGCAAGTTAATATAAATTTCAATTTTCAAACAAGATTCAAAACATGCATATAATTTATTTGGCTATTACAGGGAGAGAAAACATAATTACTAGGTCTTATTAAAAGTATGTCTTTATTCTTTTCCCTGTCATCCTTTCTTCACTTTCTCCTTTCATTTTTAAATTCCCTTCCCCTCTTCCTCATTCCTTCCTCCTTTCGCCTCTTCTTCCCTCCCTTCATGTTTTCCATTTACTCAGAAAACATTTAGGGAGCAATTACCACAAGTTAAAGTATACACCATATGCCAAGGATGCACCCAAAACGTAGAGGTGATAAAGCAGCAGTTCCTGCCCTCAACAAGCTCATAGTCTAATAGAATTCCAGTTATTTAAGGGTGAAGGCCCTACAGTACATTCTCTATAATATTGTGGTAAGAGGAATCATCTCAGATCTCCTGCATGCATTCCATGATTTTTCTCTTTACTTTTGCCACTGTTTTTCTACCTGGGACTAACCTTAATATTATAATCTTATACTACTCCTTCAAGTAGCTCTGTGTGTTTTCTATAGGCCCACCAATTATTGCCATGTTCTAATAAGGTTTTAAAGAAAATATGTGACCCTTTAGAGGCCATTTCACTATACAAGGAACATCACCCCACTTCCATGCCTGTCTCCCATCCTCTGCATAAAGAGCAGAGGGTGTGAAGAATGGACTAGAAGGGTTCCTAGGTGGCCTGTTGCTGTGATCTGTTTGCCTGCTTTGGTATGCTTTGATTATAATAAATATCTTCTCTGATGAAAGCATTTTGAGGAAAGTGATTGTAGAAGAAGATGGAAATCCATCTATAAAGATGGTAACCACAGGAACTAATTTGAAGAGGTTTTTCATATTTATTAATAGCATAGAATTGTCCTTCCAGAAAGTATAAAGTCCTAAATTTTAATAAAGTCCACAGTCTGAACCAAAATTCTGTACCTTTCAGAATGGATCATAAAAGAAAAAAAATCAACAGCACAAAAATAGTTTCCTCCTATAACCTCAAACAAATGTGAGGGCGATCTGCCCTTGCAATTTTCATTACTTCAAGATATCAACAAAGAAACTATGATTCAGTTAGTTATTTCCTTTCACACATTCGGAGTTACTCTGCAATTGTTAAGTGCTACCGTATCTATCCTCAAGTGGCATTTCTGTTTGAGAACTGTATTTTTCATTATTTAGAGTTTTCTGTAATTTTTACTGGTAATATTAATATTTAACAATATCATACCCCCAGAGGTATCTTTGTGCAACTTTAGAATATATGTACTTTGTTTCTTTTTATGACTCTAACCTTTTATTCTTTCATTCCTCTAGTACCCTGAATATAAGGGAGTCTATATGCTTTTCAGTGAGGATTTTTTGATCCCTGCTTCATAAGTGGCACTCATTGTAGGCTTTCCTTTGACAACATAAATTCCTGCTCTCTTTATGTTGATTCTAATTACTTCACCAGAAAAGGTAAACCTGTCATTGTGTAAGAAAAGGAATTAAGTTAATGTAACTGTTTCTTAAAGTCTTAGTTATTATTTTTATTTTTATTTTTTTTGAGACAGAGTCTTACTCTGTGGCCCAGTCTGGAGTGCAGTGGCACAATCTCAGCTCACTGCAACCTCTGCCTCCTGAGGCAGGTTCAAGCGATTCGCCTGCCTCAGCCTCCCGAGTAGCTGGAATTACAGGCATGCGCCAACACGCCTGGCTAATTTTTCTATTTTTAGTAGAGATGGGGTTTCACCATGTAGGCCATGCTGGTCTTCAACTCCTGACCTCAAGCGATCCACCCACCTCAGCCTCCCAAAGTGCTGGGATTACAGGAGTAAGCCACTGTGCCTGGTTCTTAAGGTCTTAATGTGAATGTTGCATACACATGTAATTTCTGATTCATTTGTGGACCTTTGCGTAAAAATAAAATTTTCTTAGAAATTCATAGAAAAACACGGCAGTTCTTACTAAGCATCACAGTCAATTTCTTAAAGGTTCCATTCTTTGGAGTCTGGGGAGGGGAGGTGCTGTTTTTTTCCTACCAAAGCCCACTGTGAAATTTAATCCTCAGTGTAGCAGTGTTGGGAGATAGGGCTTAGTGAGAGGTGTCTGGGTCATAGAGGTGGATCCCTCATGAATAGATTAATGCCTTCCTGCTAGTGTGAGTTCTAGCTCTCATGGGAATTGGTTAGTTCCTTTGAAAGTGAGAATGGGTTGTTAAAAGGAGTCTGGCTTCCTTGGTTTTACTCTTTTGCTTTCTTTCTCACCCTGTGATCTCTTCACACATTGACTCTCTGTCACTTTCCACCATCAATAGAAGCAGCATGAGGCCCTCACCAGACACAGCTGCCCAAGCTTGGGGTTTCCAGGATCATGAGCCAAATGAACCTCTTTTCTTTATAAACTACCAGTCTCAGGTAGTCTATTCTAGCAACACAAAACAGACTAAGACAGAGGTCTTCAATACCAAAAGATAGTCTACTTAATGTGTGAAGGGAGGCTTTGGTTTGCCTGCTATAAGATAATTTTAGTTGATGAATCCAAAGTTTCCTGAAGGTTTAGTTTCTGGTGACTTTCGTTCTGCAATTCTTGCACAAATGGAAAAATATCCATCCCTAGTTGAATGGAGTAGCTATAATACAAATGTAGAGTGAATCTGTAGAACCCACTTTTTAGATAACTGATAAACCAGCTAGTTGCTATTCACTTCATTGCTGCTCCCAACCACCAGTTATTGTTAAAAAAAAAAAAAAAAAGATTTCCCCATCTAAGTTTGACAACTGGGAAAGGTAGGACTTTGTTTCAGCATCAAAAGGAAGTAGAGCCAGGTAGAATTATCATTTAGTTCCCTAAGTCATAGCCATTTCTCATTTTTCATCTTCCCTACTTTTCTCAGGGCCATTTATTGTCCTATAATGCCTCCCTTCTCTTCATCCTTTTGTGCTCTTAATATCTCTGGGGGGACACCAAAGAAGTAATTTCTTTCTGCATTCATTAAAAATAGGTTTATGTTTTGCCTTCTTGTTCAATTCCCACTTGGGCTGTAAGCAAGTAAAAGCAAGGGAAGGGTTGGGCATGTGGGTCCCAGACTTAGACACCTCTGTTTATGCCTAGACTCTTCCTATTTCTCCCATTCTTCCCCCAGGATAGGAGGAAAAGGAGGTGGCAGGGGTCTGATAAAAGCAGGGATGAGCAACTGAGCCACCACTGCAGTGCTGAGATTGGGTGAAGCCCCCAGCTTCACAGAAAGGCCTGCAACATCATTGCAAGATTAAATGTGCCGATATTCTTGCTAAGTTATTGCTTTTTGCACATTATCAGAGAATAGACTTACGGGGCCTAAAAGAACGGCATTTTTTTCATTGTCATTTATTTCTCTATTCAATAAGGTAGACAGTACATGTTTTAAGAGTTTTCTTTTTTTTCCCTCATGAGACTATTTCTTTTCCCCTCTATTTTCTTCTATGCTAAACAGCTGTATTTACTCTTGAAAATACATTCTAACTCTAAATGTCCTTTGTGGATTTGACTTTAGGAAACCAAAGTAGCTTCCCCCAAGCCACCCTCTGTCTCTCTTTTTTGTTTTCTTGCCCATTGGTCAATTTTACCTTCTTTTTGTATACCACCAACCCAAAGACACAGCATATTAGGGACATAAGTGTGGAACTGATACAGTTAGTTTTATTTTGGGGTGATGCAATCCCTCTGCTAATTCTTAGATGGTCTTGTGGTATCAGAAGAAAATTTCCTTCTGTCAGAAAGCCTTAAGTACGTTTGGAAAATAATTCAGAACCAAGGCTGGCTTCTTTTGCTTTTTAATCAATTCACTAAATAGTCTTCATCATACAGAAAAATTATTCCTTCCACTCCATTCCAAACTAAGACATTATTTTGAAATAGATTATTAAATAATAGTGCAGACTAATTTCCATAGCTCAATGAGTAGAAGGCAAAGTACATTATTTGCTAATGCAAATGCTGAGTCTTCTCCAAAAAATTTAATATTCAAAGTCCAGACGGGATAAGGAGACAAAAAAAAAAAAAGATTGCTTAACAATTTTCCAAACCAAAGTGACCTATAACACACAAAAATATGGTTCTATTATGTGCAATTGATACTTTCTTTGTTAAGAATAATGAGCTACAGCAGAACAGCATAATGTAGAACTCCACAGCTGATAAGCTTTCTGCATAAGAACAGGAAGAGGACATTTCTTAAAGAGTTCTGTGTTCATTGCTTACCTTGAGGAGGCAGTGAATGGCATTACTGTTAATAGTAACAATATGAAGCTAATTGGTCTAAAATGAAGCAGCAGGAAATGCTGGTGATGAGACTGGGGTATATAAAGGGAGAATTAAAAATCTATACTCTAGTTACACAAAAATGATGCTTAAAATGTAACTTAATCTTGATATTTTATTCATAAATGACAAAACTGCTCACTACACTGATTCCCTAGGTGACTCATCAAATCCCATCTCTAGGTTTATGAATCTCAAAATTTTGTAGCTAGTTTTGACTTCTCTCACTGGCAAAATTTGTCAAAATCAACTTTTTCAGAATTTGGAAATTAACCCAAAGTTTGCAATAATACAAAAAGCATTTATTTTTTTTTAAATGGCTGAATCTCAGTAAAAACAGTGAGCTTTGTGGCATTTTAGCTTGACTTATTACCATCTGCCTCTCCACAGCTTCACAGACAGTATCCTTGAAAATCAGCAGCTTTGCAGCCATGATAGCTATGAAAACTAGCAGCCTAGCAGCCACTACAGGGGACAGATAAGGTTTGAAGCTCCCTCAAAAGTCCCATTCCCAGAGAATGGTCACTATTTAACCTATCTGAAAGTTCCTTAAGAAAGATCCGTTCTTAGAGTTTGTCTTTATTTGCCTTGACTTCAAGTTCATTTGGTGGGAATAGCCCTGACCCCAGCTAAGTTTTTGAAATAGTCAGCAACAAAGCTTTCAGAAACAATGATACTAATTGAAGCTAAAAAAAGAATGACCAACATTTCACAGGAAAGATTGGATAATGAGATGTCTTTAGAGGGGTTTGAAAAGCTCTGATAGATTTCTGGTAATCTAGAAGGGTGTGCACATGTACAGCACTGTGCACATTCCCAGAAAAGACCTGAGAAGTCCCTAATCTCTCACCTCTAGTTGACTTTGAGGTTCTGTGCAAGCTGGATGTGAAGGCTAAGGCAGAGTTGTAAACTGCCTGGTAGAGCATTGAAGACACACCGTAATACACACACATAGTCCCTTGGCAATGGCTGGGAGACTTACTGGCTCAAGGCATTTAAGGAACTCTGTTCAATTGTTAGGTAATTGGTAAGCTAACTGAGCATAGCCTTCTGTGGTTGCAGTGAGAGATAATACAGAATTTACAGAATTAGTCCAGGAAAGTCACTAAACAAACAGCACCTGCAATAATAAAGGGCATCAACAACAAATCTTAGAGAGGAGGGAGTAATATGAGTTCCAGAATTGCCACATTATATTACTTAAAATATGTAGCATTCAACAAGAAGTTAGGAGACATGTAAATAAAAAGCAAAGTATGACCCATAAACAGGAAAAAAGGAAGTCAATAGAAACTGCGGATGTTGGACTTCCTAGATGAAGACTTTAAACCATCTATCATAAATATGTTCAAGTTACTATAGGAGACATGTCTAAAGAATTAAGGGAAAGCATGAAAATAATGTTTTGACAAATGGAGAATGTTAACAAAGAGATATAAATAATTTAAAAAGTACAAAATAGGAATGTGGAGTCGAGCAGTGTAACAGCTCTGATAAAAATACAGTGGGGTTCAACAGAAGAAAGAATAAGCAAACTTGAATAAAGGCCAATTGAGATGAATAAACAGAAGAACAGAGGAAAAAAGAATGAAGAAAAACAGTATCAAAGACCTGTGGAATGCTATCAAATATAACAACACATGCATAGTGAGAGTCCCAGAAGGATAAGAGAAAAAAAGGGGATGAAGAATATTTGAAGAAATAACAGCTGAGAACTCTCCAAACTTGATGAAAACTATTAATCCACATATGCAAGAAGCCCAGTGAACTCCAAATAGGGCAAACTCAAAGAGATCCACACTTTACTACATTATAGCCAAACTTTCTACAGCTAAAGACAAAAAGAGACTCTTGAGAATGCCAAGAGAAAAGTGACTCATTGAGTTCAAGGGATCCTAAATAACATTAATAGTCAACTTCTCAAGCAAAAACCATGACCTGCAGAAGAAAAAGGAATGACCTATTCAAAGTACTAAGAAGAAGAAAAGACTGTCGCAGCACACCAATATGGCACATGTATACATATATAACAAACCCGCATGTTGTGCACATGTACCCTAGAACTTAAAGTATAATAATAAAAATAAATAAATACGGGGGTCACAGAATGCCAAAAAAAAAAAAAGAAAAGAAAAAAAAGAAAAGACTGTCAACCAAGAGTTTTACATCCAGCAAAACTACCAGTTAAAAACAAAGGAGAAATTAAGACATTCTCAGATAAACTGAGGGAATTTTATCACTAGCAGATCTTGCTCCACAGCAGATAGTAAGGGGAAGCCTTCAGAGGGACATGAAAGGATGCCGGACAGTAACTCAAATCCACATGAAAACATAAAGAGTATCAGTAAAAGCAACTGGATTTGTAAATATAAAAGACAATATAAATATATTTTTGCTTGTAATTCTTTCTAATTTAAAAGACAAATGCAAAGCAATAATGACAAACTGTGTTGATAGGCTTATAGTTCATAAAGATTTTTTTAATTAAATTTTCTTTTATCATCCAGCCCAAAATGTCATAAAGATATAATTTCTATGACAATAATAACACAAAGGAGGAGAAAGGGAATGAAGCTATATTGAAGCAGTTTTATATATAATTGAAAGTAAGTTGGTATTAATCCAAACTAGATTATTTTGTTAAGATGTTAATTGTAATCCCTAAGGCAACCACTAAGAAAATAGCTCAAACATATAGTAAGAGAAACAAGAAAATTAAAATAGTATACTAGAAAATTTCTATGTTAAAAGAAGAAAACCTCAAGTCAATAACTAAAACACACCTCAAGGCACTGGAAAAAGAAGAGCAAATTAAACCTAAAGCAAGCAGAAGAAAGGAAACAATAAAAATAAGAGTAGAAATAAATAATTTAGAGAATAGCAAAACAATAGAGGAAATCAGCAAAACAATAGAGGAAATCAACAAAACCAAAAGTGTACTCTTCGAAAAGATCAAGAAAGTTAAATTAACAAATTTTTACCTAGACTGATCAAGAAAAAAAAAGACTAGAATTCCAAATTATTAAAATTAGGACAGTAAGAGGGGATATTGGTTATGCAGAAATAAACCAAAAGATTATAAGGGAATGCCATGAACAACTGTATGTCAACAAATTAGATAACCTTGATGAACTGAACGAATACCTAAAAAACCACAAACTATTGAAACCAACTAAAGAAAAATTCAAAAATCTTAATATAACAAGGATGGAGATTGGATTTGTAATTAAAAAAAAAAAAATTCCCACAAAGAAAAGTCCAGACCAAAATGGCCTTATTAATGAATTCTACCAAATACTTAAAGAATTAACACCAATCTTCATAAGTTCTATCAAAAAATAGAAAGGGAAGGAATACTTCTGAACTGATTCTATGAGGCCTGTATACCCTGATACCAAAATGAGACAATGACATCACAAGAAAATAAAAGATCAATATATCTTATGCATATTGATGCAACAATTCTCTGGAAAATACCAGCAATCTGAATCCAGAAACATATTAAAATTATAACCATGATCAAGTGGGATGCATCCTGGGAATGCAAGATGTATGTAACAAACATAAACCATAAATCAATGCAATACATTAAATTAATATATAAAATGACAAAAATTACGTTATGAGCACAATAGATACACAATAGATACAGGAATCTCATTTAACACAGCCCAACACTCTTTTATGATAAAAATCATTCAACAAACCAGGAAAAAAAACAGAGAACTTCCTCAATCTGATAAAGCCCAGCCATACATAAAACCCATATGGCTAAAATAATACTTAATGGTGAAAGACCAGATGTTTTTCCCTTTCTTAAGACAAAGCTATCTACTCTGGTCACTTCTATTCAATATAATATTGGGGGTGCTAGCCATGCTAATTAGGCAAGTAAAATAAATCAATGCATCCAGCTTGAAAAGGAAGAAGTGAAAGTATCTCTATTTGCAGATTACGTGATCATTATATAGAAAACCCTAACACACACACACACACACACACACACACACACACACACACACACACACACAAATTCAGCAAGGTTTCGTGATACAAGATCAATATACAAGCATTAGTTGTATTTCTATGTATTGACAATGAACAATTTGGAATTGAAATTAAGAAAAAAAATCCTTATAGAATAGTATCAAAAAGAAAATGAGTTGATGGGTGCTGACGAGTTGATGGGTGCAGCACACCAACATGGCACAAGTATACATATGTAACAAACCTGCACGTCATGCACATGTACCCTAGAACTTAAAGTATAATAATAATAATAATAATAATAATAATAATAAAGAAAATGACTAGTAATAGATTTAAAAAAGAAATGCAATACTTTCACACTGAAAACTAAAATATCATTGCAAGAAGTTAAAGAAAAACTAAAACCAAAAGACAACTCATGCTCATGTATCAGAAGACTGCATATATTAAGATGGTAATACTCTCCCAAACTGATCTACAGATTCAATCCAATACCTATCAGTATCTCAGCTGGCCTTATTTGTAGAATTTAATGAGTTGATCCTAAAATTCACATGGAAATGCAAAGGACCCAAGATAGCCATACAAATCTTGAATAAGAAGAACAAAAATGAAGAACTCATACTTCCTGATTTCAAAATCTGATAAAAAGCTACAGCTATCAAGACAGTATAAAGTATAAGAACAGTATTGGTATAAAGAGACACATATAAATCAATGAAAATAATTGAAAGTTCAGTAGTAGGCTTTTACAGGGTCAACTGATTTTCAACAAGAGTGCCAAGGTAATCCAATGGAGGGGAAAGAGGCTCTTCAACAAAGATTCTGGACAACTGAATATACACATTCAAAGGAGTGAAGTTGTATCCTTAGCTCACATGGTTCACAAAAATTAACTCAAAATGAGTTATATCTATAGGCCTAGGTGAAAATGCTAACACCATAAAACTCAGAAGAAAACAGAGAAGAAAATTTTCAGAATCTTGGATCAGGCATGACCTCTTAGAAATGACACTGAAAACACAAGTGACACAAGAAAAAATATATAATGGACCTTGTCAAAATTAAAACTTTGCATGATTCAAATGATACTATGAAGAAAGTAAAAATAGAATCCACAAAAATGGAGAAAATATTTGTAAATCAAATATCTGATAAGGGTTTTCTATTCCTGGTATACAATTAATTGTTATAGCTCAACAATAAAATATAAGCAACCCAATTTTAAAATGGGCAAAGGATTTGAATAGACATTTCTCCAAAAAAATATGCAAATGACCAATAAACACATGAAAAGTTGCACAGCCTCACTAGTCACCAGGCAAATACAAATAAAAACCACAATGAAATACCACTTCATTCCTACTAAGATAGCTAAAATAAAAAAGACAGACCATAACAAATGCTGGCAAAGATGTGGAGAAATTTTAACTCTCATACCCTTACTGGTGGAATTGTAAAACGGTGCAGCCACTTTGGAAAACAGTTTAGCAGTTCCTCAGAAAGTTAAATTTAGAGTTACCATATGATCCAGCAATTCCACTCCTAGGTATACACCCAAGAGAATTGAAAACATATGTCGATATAAAATTTGTACATAAAAGTTTCCAGCAGCATTATTAAAAATAGTCCCAAAGTCTAAATAACCCAAATGTCCATGAAATGATGAATGGATACACAAGTGTGGTGTACCTATGTAATGGAATAAATCTTTGTCAATAAAATGAAGTACTTATACATACTATAATCTGGATGAATCTTGAAAACACTCCAATTAAAAAAAAAAACGAATGAAAAAAAGACCTCATATTTTATGATTCTGTTTATATGAAATCTCCAGTGTACGGACTGGGGAAAGTAGGGCCAGGGTAATGAGCACTCATGGATATGGGGTTTCTTTTGGGGATGGTGAGAATGTTCTAAAGTTAGATGGTTGTGATGGTCACACAACTCTGTGAGTACACTAAAACTACTGAATTGTACATATTAAAGGATTAAATTTAATGGTGTATAATTGAGAATTATATCTCAATAAAAAATAATGTGGTATAGGCCGGGCACGGTGGCTCAAGCCTGTAATCCCAGCACTTTGGGAGGCCGAGACGGGCGGATCACGAGGTCAGGAGATCGAGACCATCCTGGCTAACACGGTGAAACCCTGTCTCTACTAAAATACAAAAAACTAGCCGGGCGAGGTGGCGGACGCCTGTAGTCCCAGCTACTCGGGAGGCTGAGACGGGAGAATGGCGTGAACCCGGCAGGCGGAGCTTGCAGTGAGCTGAGATCTGGCCACTGCACTCCAGCCTCGGCCACAGAGCGAGACTCCGTCTCAAAAAAAAAAACTACAAAAATTAGCCAGACTTGGCGGCAGGCACCTGTAATCGCTTGAACCCGGAAGGCAGAGGTTGCAGTGAGCCGAGG
>NW_016811519.1:480873-497242 GCF_001698545.2 Rhinopithecus bieti | reverse complement strand
AAAAAAAAAAAAAATATAATAATAATAATAATGTGGTATAAATCTGGCCATTGGTGGTTTTCACCTTCCTTTTTTTTTTTCTCCCCTGTTGGGACAATTCATAAGTTACCATGCTGCTGGCAACTCTGGCAGAAAATGATGGTGACAGAAAATGACATTTCAGGAATGGCTTTTAAGGCACCAGGAGCAATAGCCTGAGGATAATCAGAGTTGTTAGGCTACTCTCTTACCCCAGAAAGTGAAATTATCCTGATTCTGTCCATCATGGACACTGGTGACTTGAGTTGTTGACGAATGTTCTGTAAAGTTTAACATCCCCTGCCATACTTTAAATATAGAGCCCAATCAACCATATCTTTCAAACTCAGGCTATTTCGAACATAACTGAAGTAGAACTTCAAATTAGAGAAACTTGAGGACTTCTGGTCACTGGCCAGAGGGGAAAAATTGTTTTTTATGACCTGAAAATGTATTTATATGAAAAGAAGATGACTTCTTAAGATGCGAATAAGAAAGAGGCAAAATAACCAAATTTGAAGTTCTAGGTAAATACAATAAGGCAACTGAATAGACACTCCTTTCTCCTGTTTTGTGTTAGGATTATAATTGGGGATTCTATCTCCATCCAATAGTATTTCTGTACACTTCAAAGGTAGGCTAACTATTTAAACCAGAAATAGAACACTGTATTACTCTTTTTACATTGATGTCCTGTTACAACCATGTTTTGTTTTGTTTTGTTTTGTACCAGAGAAAAAAGAGGACTGAAACTTACGTTGTCAAATATTTCCTAGACACTTGTGTGTGTGACAGGAAGGAAACCTGTTAATACTGCTGTCTCCGGTAATACTGCTTTTTTAGTTAATACTGCCCTTCATCCCTGTGTTTACTCACTCAAGCTTATCCTCTCTGTTTTCTGATTGGTTTGTCAACATTCCGAACCAAACTCCATTTTTTAATGGAAAGCCTAAGGAGGCACTTTTTCCTGAGAGAGATTGGTGCCCCGATTATACTTACTCAAAGCCTTCTGAAGATTCCTAGGAAGGAACATACCTGTGCATTTGATCTTAACAAGCTCTACGTTGTGTTGCTCAGGGGTTGCCTGACAAGAGCTCAGTCCAATGGTGGAACAAATCTACCAACCTCGGTCTTCTCAGCTTTCAATGGCGACACCTGCCTCCGGCCTCTCTCTGCATTCTCCCCATTATGATATGGTTCTCCAGACCAGGCAGGAGACCAGGGGGAATCACAAACTAACACAATGAACTCCTTCTGGTTCTGTGTGTAGTTCTTTGCAATTTCCCTACTCTGCCAGGCAGCACTTTCCAATCAGCCCTGCAGCTCCACCTCTGAGAATTCTTCATGAAGAACAAGCTTTCTTTAGTCATAGTCACTTGTAGAAGAAGAGATGTTTTCCTTCATGAGTTGTTTGAAATGCAGTACAGTCATTCCTTGTGTTCTGAAAAGCTCCCACTAAATGACATCATTTAATCCAGGATGCTCAGAATACTTAATAATACCTTTGGTTTTGTCTTTCCAAAACAAGTTCTGTGTTTGTGGAAGGGAACAAGTCTGAGGAGTGGCAAGCGGCAAAAGCTTGTATGTGTGGAATTGTTACAACAAGAACCATATAATCCTCCCTGTTCTGAACCTACTAAATCTTACAAAGGGTTAGAAAAATAGTATTTCATCTGTCTTTGGCTTTTTGATAATACCAAATAACATGTCAAATGGAAGCAGTCTCATGGTTTCTTCAGATAAGCATTTGCCAAACTAATTTTTATTGCATACTTGTTCCTGTGTGATGTTAATATGAATTCCTGGAAACCAGAAAGGTCTACATGGTCAAATAAATTTGAAACTTGGATTAAATAAGAATAAATTGATTTTTTCTCCTTCAGGGTTTCACAGAACCTTTAATAATACCAATGTGCTTTTTTTGAACCTCTTAATGCAGTTCTGGCAGACTGACTTTCTGTGTGTGTGTGTGGTTATTTTATTTACTGCTAATATCCTTAAAGTTAGTTCTTATTTAAAAATTATTTGTATAAACACCCAAACTATTTGATTTTTTAAAAATTCTATTTTATTGTGGTAATAGCACTTAACATGAGATCTACCTCTGTAAACCATTTTTAAGTGTACATTATTGTTGACTGTAAATACAATGTTGTACAGTAGACCTCTAGAGCATATTTATCTTGTTTCACTGAAACTTTATGCCTGTTGATTAGTAACTCCCCATTTAGTTACTCACCAGTTAGTAACTCTCCCTAGCCCTGGAAACCACAATTGCACTCTTTGCTTCTATGAATTTGACAATTTTAGAAGCCTTACACAAGTAGCATTATGTAGTATTTGAATTTCTGTGACTAACTTACTTCACTTAGCATAATGTCCTCAAGGTTCATCCATGTTGTCACATAATGCAGAGATTCCTTCTTTTTAAAGACTGAATAGTATTCCATTGTATGCAACTGTGCATGCATATACCACATTTTCTTTATCCATTTGTTGATGGATATTTAGGTCGTTTCTATGTCTTGGCTATAGTGAATAGTGCTGCTGTGAATATAAGAGTGCTAATATCTCTTTAGATCCTGATTTCAATTTTTGTGGGGGATACATACCCAAAAGTAGATTGCTGGATCATGTGGCAGACATATTTTCATTTTTTTTTAAAGGAACATCTATACTGCTTTTTATAGCAGCTGCACCATTTTACATTCCCACCAACAGTGTGCATGGGTTTCAATTTCTCCACATTCTTGACATTTGGTGTCTTTTTAAAAAAATAATACTCATCCAGACCGGTGTGAGGTGAGCTCTCATAGTGTTTTTGACTTGCATTTCCCTGATGATTAGTGATATTAAGCATTTTCTCATATGCCTATTGGTTATTTGCATGTCTTCTTTGGAGAAATGTCTATTCAAGTCCTTAGCCCACTGAAAAAATCATGTTATTAGGTTTTATTTTTACTATTGAGTAGTAGGAATTCCTTGTATAGGTTGGAAAATAACCTCATATCTGATATATGGTTTGCAAATATTTTCTCCCATTCAGTAAGTTGCCTTTTCACTCAGTTGACTGTTTCTTTTGTTGTGCATGAATTTTTTATTCTGATGTAGTCCTACTTATTTTTGTTTTTGTTCCCTGTGCCTTTTGTGTGGTACCCACGAAATCATGGCCAAGACAAATGTCAAGTGGTTTTTCCTCTATGTTTTCTTCTAGCAGGTTTATGGTTTCAGATCTTTAAATGTTAAATAATAATATTGAATTGATATTTTGTGTATGCCATAAGGGTCCAGTTTCATTGCTTTGTATGTCATGTCCACTCTTCCCAATATCATTAGTTGAAGAGACTATCCTTTCCCATTGTGTATTCTTGGCACCCTTTGTGATGATCAGTTGACCATATATGCATGGATTTATTTCTGGGCTCTTTATTCTGCTCCTTTGGCCTATATGTCTGTTTTTATGCCAGTATCATACTATTTTGATTACTGTGGCTTGGTGATGTATATTGAAATAAGGAAGTGTGAGGCTTCCTCCTTCTTTCTCAAGATTGATTAAGCTAAGAATTTTAGCATTTTGTCTATTTATGTAAAAAAAAAGCCATTGGAACTTTGATAGGAATTGCATTTAATCTGTAGATTGTTTTGAGAAGTATGAACATTTTAATAATATTAGGTCTTCCAATCCATGAACATTTGATATTGTTTCATTTGTTTGTGTCTTGTTTTATTTATTTTTACTATATTTTGTAGTTTTCAGCTTGCTTTCAACTTCTTAGTTGAGTTTATTCCTATTTTATTTTTTTTGGTGCTGTTGTAAATAGAATTTTTCCCCAATTTCTTTTTTCAGATAGCTCATTGTTAGTGTATAGAAATGCAAGCAATTTTTATATATTGATTTTGTATCCTGCAACTTTACTGAATTCATTTTTTAGTTCTAACAGATTTTTTTTAATGGAGTCTTTAGAGTTTTCAAATATATAAGATCATGTCATCTGCAAACAATGTGGACAATTTCACTTCTTCCCTTTCAGTTTGGGCACTTTTTTTCCTTGCCTAACTGCTCTGGCTAGGACTCCCAGTATTATGTTGAATAGAAGTGGCAAGAGTAGGCATGCTTGCCTTGATTCTAATCTTAGAGAAAAAGCTTTCAGTTTTTCATCATCAAGTATGAGGTTAGCTGCGGGTTATTCACATATCACCTTATTTATAATATGTTGAGGCAATTTCTTTCTATTTCTAGTTTGGAGAGTTTTTATCATGAAAAGATGTTGAATTTTGTCAAATGATTTTTCTGCGTCTATTGAGATGATCATATGATTTTTATCTTTTATTCTGTTAATGTCATGCTAATTGGTTTTCATATGTTGAACCATCCTTGAATTCTACAGATAAATCCCACTTGGTTATGGTGTATGATCCCTTTAATGTGCTTTTAGATTCTGCTTGCTAGTATTTTGTTGAAGATTTCTGCATCTATGCTTGTCAGGGATATTGGCTGCAGTTTTCTCTTCTTTTGTAATGTCTTTATCTGACTTTGGTATCACCACATAGTGCTGATCTCACAAAACAAATTTGGAAATATTCTTTCCTCTTTAAGTTTTTGGAAGAGTTTGAGAAAGATCAACAATAATTGTTCTTTAAATGTTTGGTAGAATTCACCAGTGAAATAATTTGGTCCTGGAATTTTCTTTGTTGGGAGGTTTTATGATAGACAGTAGATAGTCTTGACTCTTGAATGAATATTTATATCTCAAGAAGCTAGTGTTCTGTGAAAGTTTGTGAGTGAAGTTTTAGATTCACACTCTTTAACCTCATGTAATAATTAAGAGAGAAGACTTTGGACAAAAAGTACTGGATTCTATTTGTGGGTCCTCTACCAATTAACTTCATTTAAAGAATTAGCATAATAACACTTGCTGTAAATCGAGCTGTGAAAATTTAATGAAATATATGTATACCAACTAACAAAACCCCAGGCACTTAGGTGGCCTTAAATAAATGGTAGCTATTATTGTGTATAAAAAAGCTAGTTTAGTCAACACTTTTTCCAGCAAGAAGCAAGCATTTCTTTTGTTTACAATAATAATTTAATGAAATTTCCTAAAATTCCTTCTGCATGATGCGAGAACAATGAAATTATATGCAATGTTCAGTTCGATTTTAGTGGTTAGCACAATTTATGGCATTTTATTTGTTTACAAAAGGGAGAGTAAAGAACATCTATTGAGAGTTTATTTACTACTCATACCAGGCTTATGGAGTAAAAATTATCTAACCCCACTTCACTGATGAGTATACTTCAGTAAATTGCTAAAGTTCATGCAAAGCATATTCAGTAGCAATGTTAGAATTCAAACCCAGGTCCCCTGACTCCAAAGCCAGTGCTGTCTCCATACTGCATACCACCTTCTTTAAAAATGAATGATTTGGCTGGGTGCGGTAGCTCATGCCTGTAATCCCAGCACTTTGGGAGGCTGAGGTGGGTGGATCATGAGGTCAGGACCTTCCCGGCCAACATGTTGAAACCTCGTCTCTACTAACGATACAAAAATTAGCCGGGCATGGTGGTGGGCGCCTGTAATCCCAGCTACTCAGGAAGCTGAGGCAGAAGAATCACTTGAACCCAGGAGGTGGAGGTTGCCGTGAACCGAGATCGTGCCACTGCACTCCAGCCTGGTGACAGAACGAGACTCCGTAAAACAAAACAAAACAAAACAAAACAAAACAAAACAAACAAACAGAAAAACAATTCATTCATTCTTGTGTGTACATAATAGCTCTCTGTTAACTAAGGCTATTCTATTCTTCATTTGTTTCAAATCTCCCCTACTAGATCTCAATACAGTTGTCTTAAGTCAATTTAATCCCAGTGATGTTTTATAGTCATTTTCTCAGAATATCTCTCATGTTCAGGTAAGGATTACATAATTGAACAGAAAATCGTATCTTGTCCAAGTTCTCCTGACTTCACAGGAAATTGTGGTAAGGAGTATAACTCAATGGAGATGATGTGGAATGGTAGGTGGAATGCTGGCCGGGGCCTTAGGTGTGATCTTGGTCCTTCCCCTGCTTTAACTAGCTGTGTGACCCAGTGAGTTGCTCTGTATCGTTAGGTCTTAGTTTTCTTACTATTTGCTCTATCTACGTCATGGGAGTTTCGTGAAGAGTAGATTAACTCACTTTTCCAACTCTCCCTATCTGTAGTTGTCTCAAAGTGGAGGATGAATACCCCAGGGATGAGCAAGATGGTTCATTCGGGTAGAGAAGGATGACATCAAGGAGCACTTATAGGTGCTTTAAAATTTCTGTTTTTAGCGTATGTTTTATAATGGATGAACATAGCATTACATTTATGAAAATCATAAACAAACAAACATATATTGAAGATATGTGCTTTTTTTAACTAATAGGGGTATGTGATAAAAATGTTGAGGGCCTGGTGGCCTCCAGGATAAAGTCCAAACTCTTTAGTATGGCATTTATGTCCCCTGGGGACCCTCTAGCTTCATTTCCTCCCCCGTTGCTTCTCCTTCTACTTAATGAACTGAACATACTAGTATGTTTTATAGCTTCACTGTCTTTGCTTATACTACTCTTTCTGCCTGAGACTCCTGAAACCTCTCTCAGTCTCCCACCATCCACTTGAAAGACTAATTTTTCAAGACTCAGCAAAGGAGTTATCTCCTGAATAAGCCCTTTCCTAAACCACTCAGGTATGCCAGATCACTCCTTCCTTGGGCTTCCACTGTACTGTACACATGCCACCTGTAAGCTGTGTGGAAGTGTGCTTGTTTGATTTCATTTACTACTCTGTAGTTCTCTGTATTACCCTACACTGCTATAAAGATACTACCTAAAACTGGGCAATTTATGAAGAAAAGAGGTTTAATTGATTCAAAGTTCCAAAAGGCTGGGGAGGCCTCAGGAAATGTACAATCATGGTGGAAGGTGAAGGGGAAGCAAGGCACATCTTACATGGCAGCAGGAGACAGAGAGAGTGCAGGGGAAACTGGCAATTTTAAACCATCAGATCTTGGGAGAACTCCCTCGTGATCACTAGAGCAGCATGGGGAAACTGCCCCATGATCCAATCACCTCTCACCAGGTTCCTCTCTTGACACATGGGGATTACAATTCCAGATGAGATTTGGGTGGGGACACAGAGTCAAACCATACCAAGGGCAACTGCCATGGCTTCTTAAATCTTTTTTGTTTTAGAACCTAAAATGGTCCCTGGTACGTATTTCATAAATATTGATTAGCTATGCAAATAGCAAATAAGCTCTGAGAGTACTATAGCATTTTAAAATCTCCAGGCAAATGTTAATAGTCATTATTATTAACCTATGTTAAATTCTCAAAGGTTTCAGTGGAATATCTTTATTAAAAATCTTGATCAAGAGACGTGAGCAAAACAAAGCCTAATTGACACTTGTGGACACTGGTTTTCAACCCCGGGAGCTTTCAAAAATATCAGTGCCCAGGCTCTGCTCATAGGGGTTTTGATTCAATTGGTATGGGATATGGGTCAGGCATCTGTGGTTTTTAAAAGCTCCCCAGATGATTTTCATGTGCAGTGAGGGCTAAGAACCATTGTTTCAAATGTCATGGATAGAAAAAGAAAGGTGCTTGGGAAAACCTAAGGCAGAGTGCTCTTCCTGAAAATGCAACTGCAGTTGTGAAAGCTTCTTTAATATCCTGTGTTTGTAAGGTTAAGATGTGTCCTTGGGGGAAGACACACACACACACAAATTGCAGTTATTTATTGAGACCAGACTACTGAGTCACTTCGATGAAAACTTGAGAGCTTAAGACTCGCCAGCATGGGCTAAGAATAGATCACGTTGCAGAAACCAGAACAGTTTCTTGGAAGGAATGGCTGAAGACATTGACAAAGGCTGAGCAGAGGATGAACTTGGGAAGTCACCCATCAACTATGGGGGTTGGGCAACGTGAAAATGTGCTTACCATTTGCAATGAAATGGAAAAAGCCTTGGTGAGAAGGCAGTGGAAGTTAATGATAATAAGTCATGTTGAGTTTTAACAAGATAACATACAGGATAACAAAAAGGCAAAAGTTTATTAAGTCAGATCCTGATTTTGCAACTAACACCTTTTTTCCTCCCTCTCTTTTTCACCTTGGGACTGTTACAGACAGCTGAGTAAGGTGCCAAATGAGACTCAAACTGCATCTCAGGGTGAAAACTGTGAGTGAGCATCAGCTAATATTATCCTAAAGTGTATGGAACTAGAAGTTTCTATGAAGATGTTTTTGAGAAATCTTATTAGGATTAGTGCATATGTTGTCAATATTGGATTTTATAGAGAATCAGAGTGAATAGTTGGTACATAAGTCATTGTTAATTTGCATCATGGATATCAAAGCCTTCTTGATAGAAATTACCTATTTGCATGCATACTAATTTGGGCATTGCTGTTTTGGAATTGATAAAAGTGTAGCCTATAAATTGGCTGAAGTTCCTTTTGTGCTAAGAAAGAATTTGCTAAGCAGATGCATAGTATGCCGTTGGTCACTGCGGTTAACGTTTTTAAGAGAATAAATATTTCCAAGCACGTAAGTGCCATGTGTTACAAATCACACCACTCAGGGACTAGTTATGAGTCTTGTTTTTTCCTTGAAGTCAGGCAGGCAGGACCTCTAGTGGCAATGGCTAGTTAGCAGTAAGACTTAGTGCTAACGTTTTAGAAAGTACAAACTGCACTTCTTTTAAATTCTGGTTGATATAATTCAGGTTGATAGTCCCCTTAATAATCCCCCAATAATTTAAGCTTTGCACATTCTAATTCCCTGGTGTTCAAATTGTCACAAGTTCTCTCTGTGTACATATTTCTTGGAGGAACACTCTTAAAGAAAGTGGCTTCAAAGATTCCCTAGTAAAGTGGACACCTGGACCTGTAAAAGTAATGCTGCCCCTATGATGTGGAAAGAGGCCAACAAATGTTTTAATTGGTTCTTGACTTCAGTACTACTGATTTTTTCACATTGCACACTGATGCCCCTAAATAGCCATTTGTCCTCTGAATTTGGTCTTTCAAACAAGGGTGAGAGATGATTTTGAGAGCAAGTAGAGAGCTGCTCTACTGGGGAAAAGGGCACAGGGAGGAAGTTTTGACAGATATTTGTGGTGGCCACAGCCAGTGATAAACCAAACCCTGCAGCTGAGTTCAGGACCCATCCTGAGCAGGCCTGCAGTTACATCTCACCCCTCTCTTCTGCCAGTCGGGTCCCATGGGGTCCACTGGCAGGACCCACTCCAGCAGGTGTCCTTGAGTCTCTCCTAACCACCTCTTTCTCCTCCAGGTCTTTGCTCTCTATGTGGCGGGGGCAAGAGGGGAGGAAAGGGCGGTAGTGGCCTGTGCACAGGCAGCCAGATGAGAGCCTGACCCTCAGTCACAGGCACATGAAAGGCACAGCCTACTGAGGCACTACTTGGCCTGTGCTGTGGGGAGTGGGGTGCAGAGGGAGAGAGGAAGAGAGAAGAAAATCCCTTTCTTCTATCTCTAACCTAGGCATCTAGTGCATTTCAGTCCTGAATTCTTTCAGGGCTCAACTGAAACTGTTACTTCAGAACCCTTCTGTGATCAAGGTCAGGCCTTCCATGGGCTTTTTGTAGCTTCCTGTACTTGTCTCTATCAGCACTTATTATTACCACGAATTATTTGTGTAAATATTTATTATCTGTCTCAGTGGATGATAAGCTTCATGAGAGCAGAGATTGGTGTCTGTACTATTTATTTTTGAATTCTTATGCAGGAGGCCTGAGACAAAATGCTAAATAAATATTTGTTGAATGAGTGAGTGAGGCAACAAATGAATCAATGAGACACACAAGAACATATGCATAAGAATGATCTTTGGAAATAACCTAGTGTCTAGCAAGAGGAAAACAAATCATGGAGATCCATTTGTTTGAATATGTCATTGAAAGGCATATCTCAGAAAATATTTACTAACATTGAAAAATGCTCAGAATGTAAAGTTAAGAGAAAAAAGTAGGACACAAAAATTGACATATGGTAGGATTTCTTTTTCTTTTTTGACATACAGAAAACACAGACAATTCTTACTATTCATGGTAGTTATATTCTATAAGGTCACTACAAACACTGAATTGCGGATACTGAATCATTGCACCTAGGGGAAATACAGAGTTAGGCTCCTAGAAGCCTCTGGTCACAATGTTTTTGTCAACTGATGAATTTATAACCTTGTTTTATATGTATTTCTGTTTAAAGACCTCTTTTTAATATATATTATTGATTACTTAATATTGAAATCACAAACACCACCACTGTCACTTATGCCTGAAAGAAGCTTATCTGATAACACACTTTTTCTGAAGACACATCACAGTCTTACTATGCTTTGGACACCAGACAGTGCTTCAGCTCTATGCTTGGGGCCATTTTAAACCACAAGACCACTAACAAAAGGCATATAAATATGAAAAATATAGCACTAAGTAGATCTTAGAAAAGATACTTGTTTACAGTATGAGAGCTAAAACAAGAAGGCGAGGCATTCCCTTGTTTGACTTCACCTGGGCACGTATGCATCAGCCAACTCAACTTTTTTTGCTGCTCTGAACATGTGCATGTCCACAAATAACTGAAATGCACTGTGAGTATTGATTTGTGGTTATAATTCAATTTTAGCAAGTAGGGGAATTTGCAAATACAAAATCTGTGACTAATGAAGATTGACTGTATGTCCTTAAAAAATAACTCAGGGCAAATCTGCCCCTCGTGGTAGCGGGACTGTGGTAACATAAACATTTTAAAATGTATCGTTTTCTTTAATTTCCCATCTAAAATTAACTTGTATTATTGTATAACTAGGAAAATAAATATTATTTTTATTTTGTTAGGAAATGTCAAAATGTGATGGGCAGAATATATATAGAGAAAGGGTAGCAAAAATTTCTTTGGCCAGCTGTGGCACAGTAAGTTTAAACGTCACCAGCCAAAACTGTCAGTAGGGTAGTTTCAAAAACATATTAAACTATAACTTTGAAAGATATTTTGAGCCGGGCATGGTGGCTCATGCCTGTAATCCCAGCATTTTGGGAGGCCAAGGCAGGCAGATTGCAAGGTCAGGAGTTTGAACCAGCCTGGTCAACATGGTGAAACCCCACCTCTATCAAAAATACAAAAATTACTGGGCATGGTGGCATTTGCCTGTAATCCCAGCTGCTCGGAAGACTGAGACAGGAGAATCACTTGAACTTGGGAGGCAGAGGTTGCAGTGAGCTGAGATCGTGCCACTGCACTCCAGCCCGGGCGACAGAGTGAGACCCTCTCTCGGGGGTGGAGGTGGAGGGAAGAAAAAGGAAAGATATTTTGAATTCTCCCTTATATGACTTTCGTGAATGGCCAAAGTATCATTCTGTAGTCAGGAACAGGCTGACTTTTTGAGCAAGGGCTTCAAGCTGAACAGGAGAAAGAGACATAAGGATGAATAAGACCTATCTTTGCTTTTTTTTTTTTTTTTTTTTTTTGAGACGGAGTTTTGCTCTTGTTGCCCAGGCTGGAGTGCAATGGCACTATCTCGGCTCACCGCAACCTCCACCTCCCAGGTTCAAGCGAATCTTCTGCCTCAGCCTCCCTAGTAGCTGGGATTACAGGCATGTGCCACCATGCCCGGCTAATTTTGTATTTTAGTAGAGACAGGGTTTCTGCATGTTGGTCAGGCTGGTCTCAAACTCCCGACCTCAGGTGATCCACCCGCCTCGGCCTCCCAAAGTGCTGGGATTACAGGCATGAGCCACCATGCCCGGCTAAGACCTATCTTTGCAAGCAGAGGTCAGCCACTTGATGAAGGCAGTGCAAAGGGGATAGCTTTCTCTGGAAATCCTTGGCTTCAGCTACTCATCCTCCACCTCCTGCCAAGTCTGGGTTAGGTCCCCCTCAGTAGAGTGTCCTTCTCTGTTCTAGCACTCCCCACACTGTGTTGTCATTACCTGTATATGTCTGTGTTTCCAACTAGACTTTAAGCTCTATGAAGGCAAGGGCTGAATGTAGCTTGCTCACTATTGAATTACATTGCCTGACACATTGCTTTGCACACAGTGAGGGTCAAGTAAATATTTGTTGAATATATAATGGAATGATTGTGCATCAAACACTCCTGTGAGAATTGTCCTCTTTAAATACGAGTCGGTGTCAGAAACAACGCCAAACCTCAAACAAGAATATTGAAGAGTTCAAATGAGAAAATTCAAACACCCCAACAGATTGTGACTCCTGTCAGAATCGCCCTCTTTTGCATACGAAGATCAGTGTTGGAAACAACACCAAATACAAGAATATTGAAGAGTTCAAATGAGAAAATTTCAGTCTTAAAAAATGGACAAGATTTCTTATACTCAGGCAAAAAGAGATAGAAATAAGAATCTGCCTATGTATGAAAAGCAAACACAATTCCTGTTTCCTTTATCTTCTTACAATTGTACACACTGTTCAACCATCTTTGGGCTTGTGATTACTGGGTAGTACACTGCTATTTCTTGAAGTATCCATAAACACAGATAGCAGAGCTCAATTCCTGAAATGTGCTCCTGTTTGATAAGGCGGATTGAACTGGATCTTGTTCAGCCTTTAATCTACTTCCTTAAGCATCTGAGGATGTTGCAAACTCAACGCTATTTCAGTACCTTTGCATTTGCAATGTATGATGCTTTAAAATGATAACTGTATTAACTTTCTATGGCCATTATAACAAATTGCTGCAAACCTAATGGCTGAAAACAATGGAAATTTATTATCTTATAGTTCTGTCCATCAGATATGTGCCCAGATCTTACTGGACAAAGACCAAGGTGTTAGCAGGGTACATTCTTTTCTGGAGGCTCTAGGAGAGAATCCATTTCTTTGCATGTTTCATCTGTAGAGGGGGAGCTGCTTTCATTGGCTTGTGCCCACCTTCCTCCATCTTCAAGACCATCAGGCTGAGTTCTTCCCATACTACTATCTCTCTGATTTCCTCTTTTCATTCCCTCTTCCACTTTCACAGACCTTTGTGTGATTAAGCCCACCAAAATAATCCAGAATAAAAAGTCTTCTTATTTTAAGGCCAACTGTTTGGCAACCTTGATTCCATCTGCAGCTTTAACCCACCTTTGCCATCTACCCTAATATATTCATAAATTCTGGGGAGTGGGATGTAGACATCTTTGGGGGTTGATGTAGTTTGGATGTTCGACTCCTCCAATTCCTCATGTTGAAATGTAATCTCCAGTGTTGGAGGTAGGACCTCCTGGGAGGTGTTGGGTTATTGGGGTGGATCCCTTGTGAATGGCTTAGTGCCATCCCCTTGGTGATGAATGAGTTCTCAGTCTATTAGTTCACACAAAAGGGGGTTGTTTAAAAGAGTCTGGACCGGCATGGTGGCTCATGCCTGTAATTTCAGCACTCTGGGAGGCCGAGGTGGTTGGATCAACTGAGGTCAGGAATTTGAGACCAGCCTGGCCAACATGGTGAAACCCCATCTCTACTACAAATACAAAAATTAGCTGGGTGTGGTGGCACGCGCCTGTAATCCCAGCTACTGGGGATGCTGAGGCAGGAGAATCGCTTGAACCCAGGAGGCAGAGGTTGCAGTGAGCTGAGATCACACCATTGTACTTCAGCCTGGGTAACAAGAGTGAAACTCCGCCACACACACACACACACACACACAGAGGAGCCTGGCATCTCTCTTGCCACGTGACACTCTGGCTCCTTTTCACCTTCTGCCATGATTGAAAGCTTCCCGAGGCCCTCACCAGCAGCAGATGCTGGCAACATGCTTCCTGTATAGCTTTAGAACTATGAGCCAAAATAAATCTCTTTTCTTAATAACTTACTCAGCCTCAGGCATTCCTTTAGAGCAATGCAAATGGAAGAACACAGGGGCGATTTCTCTGCCTACCAAATAAATATACACACGATTATATATGCATACAAACTAGGAAATATAGTCATTTATATTTATCAGTATTCAAAAAACCATGTCCCTATCCCAACTGTCTACTGTCTGTCTCTTCACTGCCCCTGAAAAAAAGAAAAATGATCCAAGACTCAAACACTCAAACCACAGAATGAAATACTCTTGGAGATAAAAAAGTCAAATGCTTCTTTTGCTATGTGGATTTAAGAGAAACATCTCCACAGTATCAGTTGTGTGGGAGTTTATGTGTAGGAATCTAACTGCTCATGACTTATCTCCATGAAGTCCCGCTCACAGTATGAATAGACGGGATCCTGTTATAATCTGCTCACTGTTTGCCTTGCAATTGTGCATATAAATTATGTCCAAACCCTTTTCTTCTTAAACATTTTTCTTTCAGAAATTTTGTTTATCTTTCTAATTTGATTAGACAAGGCTCTCCTATCCCCCACTGCTTTTTTAACAGCACAGAGATAGCAGGAGGATTGATCAGTAACTGGAGATCCGCAGGGGTGATAAGCTTTTCTGTATATTTATGTAGAAGGCAAAACATAGCAGAATGAGAAATATCAGATTCCAGATTTCATGTCCCATATGTCCCCATCCAACCCTGCATCATGCATTAAACAAACAAAAAGTAACAGAAGGGCTGGGCATGGTGGCTCCTGCCTATAATCTCAGCACTTTAGGAGATTGAGATGGGAGGATCACTTGAGCTCAGGAGTTCCAGACCAGCCTCGGCAACATGGTGAAACCCCATCTCTACAAAAATACAAAAATTAGTCGGGCGTAGTGGCATGCGCCTGTTGCTCCAGCTACTTGGGAGGCTGAGGTAGGAGGACTGCCTGAGCCTGGAAGGCGGAGTTTGCAGTGAACTGAGATTGTGTCAATGCACTCCAGCCTGGGCAGCAGAGTCAGACCCTGTCTCAAAAAAAAAAAAAAAAAAAAAAAAAAAGAGAGAGAGAGAGAGAGAAAATAAGTAACAGAACTAGCAGCATTTCATATTCCAGCTACCTTTCCCCCATTTACAAATTGCTGAGTTTGAAACATTTGTTATATTTGGTTTTGAGTGAAACCAGAATCAATAACAAATTGGTTTTGCATTCATTCCTCAATATATTTACTGTGTGAATATGGATCAGCAGGGATGGTGTGAGACTGCCACACTCAAGCTGGGCATCTGTGCAATCCACATCAACACTTCCAGCACTCTCAAGCAAGGCCAATAAATCATAAAGCTCATGTGCTACTGAATTCAGCACTTCACCACAGGCAAAATCGATGGAGATGCTTCCAGAATTTTCAGTTTTACAGCTTCTTGAACAAATCTTTTCCCCTATTCCCTCTGTCTGCTTGTCTGGCTAAGGTTGAGGCATGGACACTGGGTTTGCCTCCTCTCTATCCACCTTCTCCATCCCCTACTGAGAAATGACCATGTGGTTGAGGTTGATCTTGTAGCCAAGCCAATTGTGGTGTTTCCATCCCTATTCCCAATGAGGCAAACTGTTGCACGTCATTCCCCTAGCAACAAAGACTGGTTCAGTTTGGGTTGATTCGATGCTGGCAGAAGTTTTTTGGGGCTTCTAGGTAAAGCATCCTCATCCTTAAGTGAGAGTCTCAAAGAGTCACCTTTCCCCATCCCAAACTGATTCTAGAACTTCTGCAGGCATCTTGTTATCGATCTGATGAAGTAACTGACCTAGAAGAATCACAGGGAGGTGGAGTTCCTTCCCTATCCCTGCACACACATCTCCAGTTATGCAGGAATATATGCATTATTCATTTGTTTGTTTACTCCTATTTGAGTTGGAGTTTTTTGTTGTATTTCCTCATTCACTCTACACATAATTACAACTGTCTGCTGTGTACCAGGACTGCTTTAAGCAATGTGGATTAAAAGAACAAAAAAGGTTCCTGCCTTCCAGTAGGAAGACTTTAAAAAGCAAATAATAAATCTAATAAATCAGGAAACCCAACAAGAACAAGATAAAGAACTAGAGAGTGACAGGAGCTATTGGGGGAAAGATGGGAGTAGCTGATTATAATTTTAAATAGGGTGGTCAGGTTTCACCTCATTGAAAAATGTGATTTGGCTTACACTTGGAATCCCAGAACTTTGGGAGGCTGAGGCAAGAGGATTGCTTGAGCCTAGGAGTTCAAGACCAGCCTGGGAAACATAGCGATATCTTATCTCTACTGCAAAAAGGAAAAAAGAAATTAGCCAGGCATGGTGGCACACGCCTGTAGTCCTAGCTACTCAGGAGGCTGAGGCAGGAGGATCACTTGAGCCCAGGAGTTCGAGACTGCAGTGAGCTATGATTGAGCCTCTGCACTCCAGCCTGGGCAACAAAGCAAGATCCTGTCTCAAAAAAAAAAAAAAAAAAAAAAAAAGGGGTTTTTAAA
>NW_016811519.1:469928-478982 GCF_001698545.2 Rhinopithecus bieti | reverse complement strand
TTTTTTTTTTTTTGAGACAGAGTCTCGCTCTGTTGCCCAGGCTGGAGTGCAGTAGTGTGATCTCAGCTCACTGCAACCTCCCTCTCCTGGGTTCAAGGGATTCTCCTGCTTCAGCCTCCCAAGTAGCTGGGACTACAGGCAAGTGCCACCATGCCCAGCTAATTTTTTGTATTTTTAGTAGAGTCGGGGTTTCACTGTGTTAGCCAGGATGGTCTCGATCTCCTGACCTCATGATCTGCCCACCTTGGCCTCCCAAAGTGCTGGGATTACTGGCATGAGCCACCGCACCCCGCCAAGTATGAACTACTTTTAAGGCAGTTGGAAGCCCAAAGAGCTTGGGAAACCATGAAGACTGGGCCTCACAACTGCAGTTTTCTCAGGCCTGTGCAGCTGCCTCCATCCTTTTGCTCTGAGAAAACCGGACTTAAGTAATGTCACCCAACTGTTAAAAAGGGAAGCACAAAACTAGGAGGTAGGATGTCAGATAATTTGTTTAAATTTTTGATTTTTAAAATCTTGACTCTTTGAGGTTGTTTTGAGTCTCATTGGTCCAAAGTGGCTCAATCTGACTGAGGAAGGGGTTGGAGGAGGAAGGAATTTAAAAGCTAAAGATTGGTGGGAAAAGGATGCTGCCTTAGGTTGTCTGTAGGTAAATAAGAGTTTGACTCCACAAAAACTCTCTTCCTGAAATAATCAAGAATGCTTTACATCAGAAGCATCAATTAAATGGTTGCCTTCTTTTTGTTAATTCTTTAGTCTTTAGCTATTTCTGCTGTTGCTGCAGAGGCAGACAGATGGTGAAAGAATCAACCTCAGGAAATAGTATGGAGGTCAAGGGTCAGCTAAGGGGATCTGCTGATTTTCTGATCTGTGGGGTTTTCTGAGTGAGTACCCCTTGAATTGCAGGAGGGCATCCAATAGGAACCCCAGTATGCAACAATCTCAAAAGATAGCCTCTAGAACACTCAGATTAGCATTAATCCATGAAAATGAGGTGCTATAATGATGGTGATGAGACTAGAACCTAGAGTTACATGCATTGTGGGAAAGGTTTGAATTGAAAGGCTAAAGGAGGGAGTGGTTGTCTTCCAAGAGGGTATGATGGTCATGCTGAATGAAGAATGAAGTGAAAGAAGTCAATGAAGATGCATTAAGACCGTAGGTCAGGTTCAAGTAGTAACTCCTAAGAGTTCAACCACATAATGATGCATTGAAGGATTTCTATTACAATCATAAGAAACAGCAAAGTGGTTGAGTATAGTGGCTCATGCCTGTAATCCCAGCACTTTGGGAGGCCAAGGTGGGCAGATCACTTGAGGTCAGGAGTTTGAGACCAGCCTGGCCAACATGGTGAAACCCCATCTCTACCAAAAATACAAAAATTAGCAGGGCATGGTGGTGCCCGCTGGTAATCCCAGCTACTTGGGAGGCTGAGGCAGGAGAATCACTTGAACCTGGGAGGTGGAGGTTGCAGTAAGTTGAGATTGTGCCACTGCACTCCAGTCTGGGCAACAGAGTGAGACTCTGTCTTAAAGAAAAGAAAGAAGAAAATAAACAGCAGAGTGTCCTATATGTCCTGCGGTCCTAAGGAAACTGATTAATGGCTTCAAAACTTTATTTCTCATCAAAATGAACTTGGTTAATGACAAATCCAGAATTTTACTCCTGCCTCCAAAAGTCTGATTTTACCAATGGAAATAACCCCCAGGTAATTGCTGCAAGCAGCCTCCTGGAAGCATCTGGGGTAGGTGACCCCAACTTCTGTCATTGTGGGTTTCTGTGTGCTTTTTTTTTTTTTGGTTTTTGGTTTTAATAGACAGGGTCTTGCTCTCTTGCCCAGGCTAGGGTGCAGTGGTGCAATTATAGCTCACTTCAGCCTTAAACTCCGGGGTTCAAGGGATCCTCCCGCATTGCTGTGATTACAGATGTGAACCACTGTGTCAGGTTCTCTGTGTGTTCCTTCTAATAGTACTTCTAGAACATCTCTTATTTTTTTCTTTTCCAGCTCAGAGATTCTTAGTTTGAGTTTTTGGGGCTCAATGAATAGGGTCCAGGGGATCTACAACCCTCCTGAAATTATATGCAGAATTGCACATATATATGAGCTATGTGCAGAATCTCAAAGGAATCTGTGGTTTCCAAAGGGTTTAGAATAATTGCTCCAACTGTTCTATTCATCTCCTTTCTGCCCTGACCCCCTGGAGCTGGTTCACGGCTTTTTATCCCGGCCAGTCTTCCTGGCTTTAGTGGACAGTACATTTCTCTTTGACTTTGAAACTTTACGTTTAACTATGAGACATAGCATGAAACTTTGGAAAGAAGGGATCACTTCTATGTTTCTATTAAAATTAATTTCCTTTGGAAGAATATGCCTGTGGCAGTTTACATAGAACACTGCTGTCCCCATTTTAACGAGAAACTTAAAATAATTCATCCATGTCACCAATATTCTATTGTGTCTCTTTTCTTCCAGAAGCTGATCTCTTTGCTAAACCATCTTCAGCACAGCTCCAGTTGAAGTCTTTTGCTTGTCTGGGTCCTTTGTTGCCCTCCCGGTGCTCTGGTGTCCACAGAATATAGCCCTGACTCGGTAGCCTGGCATCTGTGCCCTTTGCAATCTGACTACCTCCTGCTGCTCTCCTAATTGTTCCATGTTCCAAGCTAACCGTGCTCCTCGCCATTGCCCAAGCCCTGTCTGTGCCCTCTTCCCTCTGGGCCTGCAGGGGATGCCCTCCCTCTCCTCTCCATCTGTCACCATGTACCCTTGTTCAAGGCCTTCATCCCATCTCTCCATCAGCCAGAAATTTCCTCTTCTATGAACATCAATTGTACTTGGTTCATACGGGTCTTATGGCATTTGTTACATATTGATTTTTGTTTTATTATGCATGATTTGTGTTTCTCTGTTTTCCTATTAGATTCCAAGACCTTTCATCACAGGCCCCTTGTTGATTTAACTGTGTGTCTGGTCATTTGCCTGTCACAGTACCTAGCATACAAAAAGCCCTCAATAAAATCTGGTGAATGCATTTAAAAACCTAGATATGGCTCTTTTAATTCAGAAAAATAAATCTGTTTGCCTTTTCTCCTGGTAATCTAAGTTGTGCAGTTGCACGAGAACTGCATATCAACTGCATTCAACTCTTGATAAATTAGAAAAGTCATCTGATGGTTTCATTAAAATGTGGACTTTAAAAATTATTTATGTGATTTCTTTTTTCATAACATCTTTGTGAGACTTGTAATAGTGTAGTATTTCCCCCTCCTCTTTTGGCTGGTGATTTCACTGAGGTGAGAGGTTAATGGGTCATTCAAGGCCACAGAGCAGGCAGGTGACAAAACTGGCACTGGAACCTTGGCCTCCTGGGGCCACATTAGCAGAGCGTAGCATTGATTGCACTAAGAATGGAATACAAATGTGCTCACACATTGCCAAATCCTGTGGGTCAAAAAGTTTGTTTTAGTGAAAGCATCACAGATAATGAATTATTTGAAATTTTCTCTTTTCACCAGTCAATTTTGGCATTGCAGGCCCCTCTCTCTCTGTTCCCTAAATAAGGACACGCCTGTAGATCTGGTCCTCAACCCTGTCTGCCTGTGACCTTCTCCAGTATCCAGGACCCTCAGCGATCAATACCTGCCTCATGGTTTCAATGATCATCACTCTGCCGACTTACCTAACATCTTTGTCTATGGTGATGACCCCTGTCTGCTCTCCACCTCACATCTCTTGTGGTTTACCAGAAGTTTCCACTTAGAGTTCTGCTATCACTTCAAAATCCAGATATCTAAATCCAAACTCATCATCTGCTCTCCGACAAAACTTACTCCTTTCTCAATCTACATTTTTCTACCATCATTCTCCTAGTCATCCAAGTTCAAAATCATTGTTATCTTTAACTTCCTTTTCTTTATTTTTTTTTTAAGAGACAGCTTCTGATCCCGTTGCCCATGCTGGAGTGGAGTGGTGCGATCATGGCTCACTATAGTTTCAAACTCCTGGGCTCAAGTGATCCTCCTGCCTCAGCCTCCCAAGTAGCTAGGACTACAGGCACACATTTCTGTACTCAGCTTTTTTTTTTTTTTTTTTTTTTCTGAGACAGCATCTCACTCTATTGCCCAGGCTGGAGTGCAGTGCTGTGATCTCGGCTCACTGCAACCTCTGCCTCCTGGGTTCAAATGATTCTCCTGCCTCAGCCTCCTGAGTAGCTGGGATTAGAGACAACTGCCACCACACTCAGCTAATTTTTGCATTTGTAGTAGAGATGGGGTTTCACCATTTTGGTCAGGCTGTTCTTGAGCTCCTAATCTCCAGTGATCCACCCAGCTTGGCCTCCCAAAGTGCTGGGACTACAGGTGTGAGCCATTGCACCAGGCCTAATTTTTGAATTTTTGTAGAAATGGGGTCTTATGTTGGCCAGGCTGGTCTTGAACTCCCAGCTTCTAGTGATCCTCCTGTCTTGGCCTCCCAAAGTGCTGAAATTACAGAAATGAGCTGAAATTACAGAAATGAGCCACCTCCCAAAGTGCTGAAATTACAGAAATGAGCCACTATGCCAGGCCTGTTACTTTCAGCTTTTTGACTGGCTTTGTCTTATTGATACTTCCTTCAAAATGCCTATCATGTCCATTTGAGAATCTAGAGTTTTTTTTTTTTCCCCAAGGATTACCTCTTTCTCTAGAGCCCTCCACCTCATGCACATTCCTTTCTTTCTATTTTCATCACCGCGTTGTGATCTAGGCCTTCTCTTCCTTTTCCCTAAATTTCATTGGTGTTCATTTGATTACAGAATGAAATCTATAGTCTTCAACCTGGCATACAAAACCTCCCACAATCTTTCTCCAGTTGATCTTTCCATCTTTCTAGTCTAATACTTGCCTGTAGTAATTTTTTTCCCAATCTTTCTGTTCACTGTCCTGAAATGCATCTTCCATGGCATTGCTTTGGTCCTCAGTTTAGTCCTTTTATTTTTCAGTCTACTCCTTTGGATACTTCTCATCTTCAAGGTCCAGCTCATGTCTCATCTTTTTGATATGACCATTCCTAAATATTTAAATCCATATTCTGAAGTTATTGGCCATTGTTGTCTACATCTTTGCTGCTCAAAATGTCGTTAAATGAGGAGCAGCATTGGCACTACCTGGAAGATGGTTAGAAATGAATCTTGGGGCTCTGCCTCAGACCTGCTGAATTCAAATCTGCATTTTAGCATGATCCTTGAAGTGATGTATGAGACACTTGTCTGACCCATTTAGATACTTAGATAATACTCAACCCAAACACCAACTTATGTACTTATCTGCACTCCTCAAGATCGTTGAAGTCTGCAAACCTATTTTATTTTCTTTTTTTTTTTTTTTTTTTTTTGAGACGGAGTCTCGCTCTGTCGCCCAGGCTGGAGTGCAGTGGCCGGATCTCAGCTCACTGCAAGCTCCGCCCCCCGGGTTTACGCCATTCTCCGGCCTCAGCCTCCGGAGTAGCTGGGACTACAGGCGCCCGCCACCTCGCCCGGATCGTTTTTTGTATTTTTTAGTAGAGACGGGGTTTCACCGTGTTAGCCAGGATGGTCTCGATCTCCTGACCTCGTGATCCGCCCGTCTTGGCCTCCCAAAGTGCTGGGATTACAGGCTTGAGCCACCGCGCCCGGTCTTATTTTTCTTTAGTGTCTCTGAAACACAATTTCATGGTAAAGTAGGTGCTTACTAAATAGATTTTCGTGTCCTTCTCTTTCTTTTTCTATTTAAAGGAAGAAAAAACTCCCAAGACTCCTAGAAAGTGAGCATGAGCTGCTATGGTTTGAATGTAACCTCTTCAAAATTCAGGTATTGCCAATGAGATACTGTTAAGAGGCGAAGTCTTTAAGATGTGATTGAGCCATTAGGGCTCCTTCCTTGTGAATGGAACAAGGTCAGCAAACAAACAGGATTGCTAAGGTAAATGACTGTAGAACAAAATGGTGTTTATGTAGCTTGATGGTACATGTAATTTCACAATTGCATTTTGTGTCTGAAAAACATATGAGGTTTTGCTAAGCTTAATAGAGAAATGCCTGCTTTGTGGCAATGTTGTCCATTAGTTAACCAGAGAGAAATATGAGGACAGATAATGTCACTATATTCTTCCACTAGCCTAGGTTTATAAAAGCTCTAAGACTGCAAGAGTTACAGATGACTCCAGCATGCACTCATACTGTTACTTAACTTTCTTTATGGAAATGTGTCTATTCTGTCAACAGACTACACGAGGGGCAAGGACATGTATTATATAATTTTGTATATACTTGATAATGCTCAGGACACAGAGCTTCAGTTTCTTCCCTCCCTCCCTCCCTCCCGCCTACCTTCCCTTTCTTTATTCCTGCCTTCCATCCTTCAAGTGTTTGTTGAGTGATTGAGATCAAATATTGAGATACTGCGTAATCCCAGCACTTTGGGAGGCCAAGGCGGGTAGATCATGAGGTCAGGAGATGGAGACCATCCTGGCTAACACGGTGAAACCCCGTCTCTACTAAAAATACAAAAAATTAGCCGGGTGTGGTAGCAGGAGCCTGTAGTCCCAGCTTCTTGGGAGACTGAGGCCGGAGAATGGCGTGAATCCGGGAGGCAGAGCTTGCAGTGAGCCGAGATCGCGCCACTGCACTCCAGCCTGGAAGACAGAGCGAGACTTCGTCTCAAAAAAAATATATATATGTGTGTGTGTGTGTGTGTGTGTGTGTGTATACAGAGAGAGAGAGAGAGAGAGAGATTGTATCTGTAGAGTAGAATATTGTATTCTAGTGCTATTATATATGCTGGGGATAAATTGCCCGTTAAACAAATGTCCTTCTCTTTATGGAACTTGCATTCCAGTGGAGCAAAAAGATAAACAAAATCAATAAGAGGAATGTATAGTTAGAGCATGATAAGTGCTGCAGAAAAAGATTAGAGAAGAGGTCTTGGAATTGGGGAGGCATACTTTAAAATAAGCCAGAGAAGACCACCTTTGAGAACGTAATTTAAGAAAAGACCTGAAGGAGGTAAATTATGTAGCTATCTGAGGGAAGAACATCCCAGAGAGTGGAACAGCAAGTACAGGGCTGAGGTGGGCATGAACAGGGAGGAGTAAGAACGGTCTTTTGGGTTTGAAGTAGAGGGAGCTTATGGGAGAATGACAGGACAGATGAGGTCAGATACTATGTTTTAATAGGATCTCTCTGGCTGCAATAAAAAAAAAAAGCCAGAAGGGGGACAAGGTGGAGGTGGGAAGATGAATTAGAAGGCCACTGCAATAATCTAGACAGGAGATGGTGGTGCTTAGACCAGGGAAGCAGCCATGGAAGAGGTGAGAGGCGGTTAGATTCTGCATATATTCCGAGAGAAGAGCCAACAGGATTTGCTGCAAGATTGAATTTGGAGTATGAGAGACAGAGAGGCATCCAGGATTCAGGCATTTAAGATTTTTGGCCTGAGCAACTAGAAAGATGCAGCTGCCATCAAGTGAGATGGGGGAAGGCTGCGGTGGAGAAGTCTTTTTTAGGGAAGATTAGGAACTTAGCTTTGGCAATGTTGAGTTTGACATATCTTTTAGACAAGTGGAGATATTGAGGAGGCAGTTGAATATTTGTGGAATGAATGAATAAGCAGGATCTTAATCAAGTGTTTAACTCCCTTAAACATAAATCAACTTTTCCTCTACTTCCTCACAATGTGAAGCACTTTGGGATATGACATTGGAAATCAGACTCTTCTGACCAAGGCCTAGGTCTGCCTGAATTCCAGGCCTAGAGATCTGACAATGTGCTGGCCATCTTCTCTTAAATGTTCTGTAGAGCCTCACCATGTCTAAAATGGAACGCACTCTTTTTATCCCAAGTCTGGTCTTCCTCTTTGTGACTGCGGTGAGTAGGCACCACCAGGCATGTAAGCTGGGAGTCATACCTCATTCCTTCCATTTCCTCATCTCCATGTCTGTTGGTCACCAAATCTTATCAACCCCACTTCCAAACCATTTCTAGAACCCATCTCCCCTCTCCGTCTTCACTGCTGCTTTTTTGGATTTATGCTTTCATTGTCTCTCACCTGGATTATATGTAAATCTTCTCCTACCTGGTTTCCCAGTCTCCAATCGATCCTTCACATAGCTCCCAGAGTGATTTTCTAAAATGTAAATGTGGCCATGTTACTCTTCTGCTTAAAAAATTTCCAAAGGCTTTCCTCTGTCTATAAAACCCAAAACTTGAGTTTGGCCTGCAAGGATCATCATGATCTGGCTCCTGCTTATCTCTTAGATTTATTGTCCCCCCTCCCCCCAATCAATCCTATCCATTGGCCAGATTATACTACCTGAGTTAGTTAACTTATTCATTCAATTTTCAGATATAAATAGGATGCTTCATATGTTACAAGCACTATGCTAAGCTGTGGGGGATACAATGCTAGACATTGAAAAAGCTTGAAATAAACCTCCTGGTTCTCTTCCTTCCTACTTACTTACAGTCATCATACAGTAAGCTGTGGGGGATACAATGCTGCATTGTACGCAGACTTGGTTCCTGCCCTCATGAAACTATACTTTCTCAATTTCCATGCCTTTGCTCTCTGAACCCCCAGCCTTGAATTTACCACCATCTGCTCCTCCCTCCACCTCACTGCGATGTCCTCCTTCTCCTACCAGCCACTTAGAGCATACCATCTCACCTTTTAAGTATCAGCTTACATCATTCCCTTGTATTAAGCTCTTTACTCTATCCCTTTTCTCTTCTAAAAACGTTTCCTCCCTCAAAAGGTATTATTGAAAAACTTTATAGCTCTAGAAGTGAGGATATCTCTAAGTACATTCCAGGTTCAGTTCAGAATATTGTCTTATCTTACTCTAGAAGATCACAGCTCAAGGAACAGGATTTCCTTCTTTCTCTCAAATGGGAAAAAAGCCTCCTTTTCCTGGATTTTTCCCATGCTCCTTGGGCTCCACAAGTGAGATAAGCAATTGTTAACCTGCTGCAGGGTGAGTGAACCCAACTACATTGGATTTACACGCAGTGGATTCTCCAGGACTTTTTTTTTTTTTTTTTTTTT
>NW_016811519.1:460004-469747 GCF_001698545.2 Rhinopithecus bieti | reverse complement strand
TTTGAGACAGTGTCTCACTCTGTTGCCCAGGCTGGAGTGCAGTGGTATGATCTCGGTTCACTGCAAGCTCTGCCTCCTGGGTTCACACCATTCTCCTGCCTCAGCCTCCCGAGTAGCTGGGACTACAGGTGCCCACCACCGCGTCCAGCTAATTTTTGTATTTTTAGTAGAGACGGGGTTTCATCATATTGGCCAGGCTGGTCTTGAACTCCTGACCTTGTGATCCACCTGCCTTGGCCTCCCAAAGTGTTGGGATTACAGGCGTGAGCCACTGCACCCGGTCTCCAGGATATTTAAATTGTAAAGCCTTAGGGGTGGTGAGCTGATAGGCAGGGGTGCTAGGAAACTTGTCTTAAAACTAAATTTGCATAGCTAGCTTACAATTTTCACTTAGGTTAATACACATAGATTTATAGTAGCTTGTGGGGAACTGATAAAGATGTGGGTTAAAGATTCCTTTTAAAGCCAGCCCTTAATGCTACCACTGTACAGAAAGATGGCAGAGTGACTGCCTTTATAGACACCTGCCCACACTTTCTAATCTGCCCTCAGTTGCGACTCCTAGAGAGTAGGCACACAGCTTAGGGTGGAAAATACATGGGAATTCAGCACTTGTAAATAGATGGGAGGTGGGTAATGAGGATGAGCGACAGAAGAAAAACCCTTCTTTATTTGTCTGTTCTCACCACCTAAGGGGTTCTTCAGAAAACCAGCGAGCTTTATGCTCAGGTTGAGAAATCCCTGTTATAGTCACTTTAATTGCAATCTCTATTTCTTCTCTCTTTTTCTTTCTCTCTCTGTATCTCTACACGTCTCCCTCACCACTTTCTGGATATGCACACATATTTACATTCAGACGATTTTAGAAAGCTCCATTGGGGAATAACTATAAATTATGAATATGCAACAGCACTAAAACCAACTATTATAGTCAAAAATCCTGAAATAAACCTCCTGGTTCTCTTCCTTCCTACTTACTTACGGTCAGCACACAGCAATATATCTTAGAGTGAGGCTAAATGGATACATGATACTCACTCTAATGTGATAGGCAATCAATAACTTGATTATTGCTGTTGAAGCATTTTAAGGACTACTTCCATGTCACTCTGGCTATGATAAAAACCATAGTCTCCAAATTGGTACAGTAGGGTGAACCTTCCATGATGAATGGTAGCGTGTATTTGATTACACATATGTATACATACATGTACACACAAATACACATACCTAAACATTATAACCAGATTAGTATATTCCTTTTGCATTGTACTGAATACTGTAAAATAATGTTTCATCAGTGATTGTCAGAGTTATAAAATCATTTGAATACATTAATAAGCTATAAACATTTTAATTTTAGAGGATGAGATATGCTGCACAAAAGAGCTAGTACAGCCACTGCTTATGTGTTTAATTTATTTAAAGAGATGCCTGTTCTGTTATTACTTCAAATATAGCTATATCCACATGTAAGTGATTTTAATTTGCTACAACATTTAGATCTATCAATGAGACATTTTATAAATTAAAATTATATCACACAAGGAGACTATCTTGATTATGAAGCTTTATTAGGTGACAATTATAAGTGCCTTGTTTAATAATTATAACAGCTTAATGGCTCCTGTAGTTATACTTTATAATAAAAATCGCACATTTAATAATATGGAAAGGGATGGTACACAATGAACTGACAAAAAAGTATTGATTCTGAGCCTTTAAATTGGATTCCTATTGATCTGATGTATGAATATTTTATTGATGAAAATGTTTTCAGGGTATTTTACTGGCTATGTACAATGGACAAATTAAATGCCAGGGTATGGGCATATCCAGCGCCCCACACTGATTATTTTGATCCACTACCACTATACACTACAAGGGCCTTCCCTTTCTCTGTCCCATCTCTGTTCTGGAAGGTGAGCCACAGACTTCCGTACATGCCTCAGATACATGACAAGACAGTGGTGGGTGGTCTGGCTTGTTATCTGGTAGAGGCTGGGGTGGGCATGTGTCTCTTCCTGCTAAGGCCCACAGCCCCTTAGCTAAGACTTACACATCTGCTCCAAGGCCAGTCACTTGGGCCCGAGTACATGGGCTCTGGGATGAGGTGGAGCAAAATGACTGAATAAAATCTTCAACCAATTGTCCTCCCCACAGGAACATCAAACCGAACAACTATGCACACAAAAAAGCACCTTCATAAGAACCAAAAACCAGCTTGGCCACAGTGGAGTAGAGCACCACTCTTGGGGTTCCTGATTCCAGGCTCTTGGGGTTCCTGATTCCAGACCTAGCTCTTAGATGGCATTTCTGGACCTGTCCTGGGCCAGAATGGAGCCCATTGCGCTTCTGGGAGAGTCCCAGTCCTGCCAGCATTCATCACAAGCTGACTGAAGAGCTCTTGTGCCTTGAGCGAACACTGGTGGTACCCAGGAAGTACTCACCATGGACCCGGGGTAGTGGTGATCACAGGGAGAGACTCCTCTGTTTGTGGAAAGGTGAGGGAAGAGTAGAAGAATTTTGTCTTGAGGTATGTGTCCCAGCTCAACCACAACTGAGTAAGGCGCCAGGTACATTCCTAAGGTTTCTGACTGTAGGACCTGGCTCTTGGACAGCACCTCTGGGCCCACCCAGGGTTGGGGGAATTCACTGCCCTGAAGGGAAGGACACAAGCCTGGCTGGCTTTGCCACCTGCTGATTGTAGAACCCTAGGGCTATGAGCAAACATAAGCAGTAGCTAGGTAGTGGTTACCACAGGTGTTGGGTGAGACCCAACGCTGTGCTGCCCTCAGGTATGACCCAGAACAGTCCCAGGGACAATGGCCACAAGGGTCCTTGTGTGATCAGCTCAGCAGAGAGAGAGAGAGAGAGAGAGAGAGAGAGAGAGAGAGAGAGAGAGACTCTATTTGTCTGGGAGAAAGTAAGGGAAGAGAACAAGAGCCTATGTCTGGAAATCCAGAGAATTCTTCCAGATCTTATCCAAGACCACCAAGTACCTCTATGAGTCTGCAAGAGTCACAGTGTTACTAGATTTGGGGTGCCCCCTAATGCAGATATGGCTGCAGTGACCAAAAACTTAGATCACAATACTCAAGTCCCTTTGAATACCTGGAAGGCCCTTGCCAAGAAGAATGGGTACAAACAAGCCCAGACTTAGAGGACTACAATAAATATCTAGCTCTTCAATGCTCAGACACTACAAATATCCATAAGCATCAAGACTATCCAGGAAAAATAATCTTACCAAACAAACTAAATAAGTCACCAGGGACCAATCCCAGAGAGACAGAGATATGTGACCTTTCAGACAGAGAATTCAAAATAACTGTTTTGAGGAAATGCAATGAAATTCAAGATAACATAGAGAAGGAATTCAGAATTCTATAAGATACATTTAACAAGGAGATTGGAATAATTAAAAAGAATCAAACAGAAATTCTGGAGTTGAAATATGCAACTAACATACTGAAGAATGCATCAGAGTCTCTTAGCAGAATTGACCAAGTAGAAGAAAGAATTAGTGAGCTTGATGACAGGCTCCACAGTCAGAGGAGACAAAAGAAAAAAAAGAATGAATAAGAATGAAGAATGCCTCCAAGATATATAAAATATCCTCAAAAGGGCAAGTATAAGCGTTATTGGCCCTAAGAGGCCCTAAGAGGAAGTACAAAGAGAAATAGGTGCAGGAAGTTTATTCAAAAGGGTAATAGCAGAGAACTTACCAAACTTAGAGAAAATGTAAATATTCAAGTGTAAAAACACCAAGCAGATTTAACCCAAATAAGACTACCTCAAGACATTTAATAATCAAACTCCCAAAGATCGAGGATAAAGAAAAGTTCCTAAAAGCAACAAGAAAAGAAACAAATAACATAAATAGAGCTCCAGTATGCCTGGTAGCAGACTTTTCAATAGAAACCTAACAGGCCAGGAGAAACTGGCATGACATATTTAATGTGCTGAAGGAAAAAAACCTTTGATCTTAGAACAGTATATCCAGCAAAAATATTCTTCAAATATGAAGGAGAAATAATAAGTTTCCTGGACAAATAAAAGTTGAGGGATTTTATCAACACCAGACCTGTCCTACAAAAAATGCTAAAGGGAGTTTTCTATCTGAAAGAAAAGGACATGAATGAGAAATAAGAAAATATCTGAAGGTGCAAAAAACTCACAGGTAATAGTACATACAGAGAAAAATCACAAGTATTATAACACTGTAATTGTAGGTTACAAACTATTCATATCTTGAGTAGAAAGACTAAAAGATCAACCAATCAAAAATAATAACTACGGCCACTTCTGAAGACATAGACAGTACAATAAGATAGAAATAGAAACAACAAAAAGTTAAAAGGTATGTGGCGTGGGGGGAATGAAGTTAGAGTGTACAGTTTTTATTAGTTTTCTCTTGTTTGTTAGTTTATGCAATTAGTATTAAGTTATCATCCATTTAAAATAATGAATTATGAGATACTATTTTCAAACCTCATGGTAACTTCAAATCAAAAATCATACAACAGAGAAAAAATATGCAAAAAATAAAAAGCAAGACATTAAAACATACCACCAGAGAAAATCACCTTCACTAAAAGGAAGACAGAAAGAAAGGAAAGAAGGAAGGAATAGAAGACCACAAAACAACCAGGAAATAAATATCAAAATGGCAGGAGTAAGTCCTTACTTATCAATAATAACATTGAATGTAAATGAACTAAACTCTCCAATCAAAAGACAGAGAGTGGCTGAATGGATTTAAAAAACCAAGATTCAACAATCTGTTGCCTATAAGAAATCCGCTTCACCTATAAAGACACACATAGACTGAAAATAAAGGGATGGAAAAAATATACTATGCAAATGTAAACTGAAAAAGAGCAAGAATAGCTATACATATATCAGACAAAATAGATTTCAAGACAAAAACTATAAGAAGAGACAAAGAAGGTCCTTATATGATGATAAAGGGGTCACTTCAGCAAGAGGATATAACAATTTTATATATAATTATAGATAATTAATACTAGTATAGTAATATAATAGATATATGATAATATTCACCTAGTGCTAGACACTCAGGTATGTAAAGCAAATATTACAATAGAGAATAAAGAGAAAGATAGACCTGAATACAATAATAGCTGGAGACTCCAACAGTTCAGCATTGAACAAATGATCCAGACAGAAAAATCAACAAAGAAATTCAGATGTAATCTGCAAATATAGACCAAATGCCCCTTATAGATATTTATAGAACATTTCATCAACAGCATCAGCGTACACATTCTTCTTCTCAGAACATGGATTATTCTCCAAGGATAGGACTGTATGTTAGCCACAAAACAGTCTAAAAATTCAACAAATGAATTATATCACTATCTTCTCTGACCACAATGAATAAAACTATAAATCAGTATCAAGAGAATTTTGGAAATATAAAAACACATGGATGTTCCTGAATGACCAGTGGGTCAATGAAGAGATTAAAAAGAAATAAAAAATTTATGAAGAAGGTAATAATGGAAAAGAACACACCAAAACCTATGTGATACAGCAAGCAGTACTAAATGGGACAGTTTATAGCTATAAGTGCCTACATCAAAAAAGAAGAAAAATTTCAAATAAATACAATGTAACAATGCATCTTACCAAGAGCTAGAGAAGCAACAAGCAAACCCACACCACACACAATATAGAAGAATAATAAGAAGATACAGACGAAGGAAATAAATAAAATTAAAATGAGAAACAATATGACAAGATCATGAAACTTAAAAAAGTTGGGTTTTGTTCTTTCTTCTTTTTTTCTATTTATTTGGAGCAGAGTCTGCGTTCTGCACTCAGGCTGGAGTGCAGTGGCATGATCTCCAGCTCACTTACAACCTCCACCTCCTGGGTCAAGCCAATTCTTATTCTCAGGCCTCCCAGGAAAACTGGGATTACAGGTGTGCCAACATGCCTGCTAATTTTTGTATTTTTATAGAGATGGGGTTACCATGTTGGCTGGCTCCCCACACTCCTGGCTCAGGTGATCCACCACTGCTGTGGCCTCCCAAAGGCTGGGTAGTACAGGGGTGAGCTACTGTGCCTGCCAAAAAATGCTTCTTCTCGTAAAAAGAAAACCAAAAATTTTTGTCAGTTGACAAGACTTTAAATCTAAAACCTCAAGCTATGAAAACAATTAAAAGGCAAACTTGGCCGGGCGGTGGTACCGTTAATCCCAGCACTTTGGGAGGCCAAGGGTGGGCGATCACAAGGTCAGGAGATCGAGACACGGTGAAACCACCGTCTCTACTAAAAATACAAAAAATTAGCTGGGCGTAGGTGGCGGGCACCTGTTTAGTCCGCAGCTACTAGGGAGCTCGAGGGCAGGAGAATGCATGAACCCAGACGAGCTTGCAGTGAGCCCAGATCGCGCCACTGCACTCCAGGCCTGGTGAGAACCGCGAGGCGACTCCATCTCATAATAAAAAAAAAAAAAAAGCAAACTTTGCGGAAAATTCTCTGGGCAGAAATGACTTTCTTGAGTAATACCTTACAAGCACAGCAACCAAAGCAAAAATGAACAGATGGACTCACATTCAAGTTAAAAGCTTCTGCATAGTAAAACAAACAGATCAAACAAAGTGAAGAGGACAGCCATTAATGGAGAGCACACAATATTTGGCAAATACTATGCTACCTGACCAAAGGATTAATAGACCAGAAATGTATAAGGGAACCCAAGCGGACTCTGTTAAGAAATAAAATCTAAGCCACGCGTGGTTGTCTCGACGTCTCTTAATCTTAGCACTTTGGTGGAGGCCAATGAGGTGGATCACTGAGGTCGGGTGATTGAGCAGCCTGACCACACATAGAGAAACCCTGTCCTCTACCTAAAAAACACTACAAAATTGCGCGCAAGCTGGGCATGGTGCCCCATGCCTGTAATCCAGCTATTCAGGAGGCTGAGGCAAGAGAATTGCTTGAACCTGAGAGGTGGAGATTGTGGTGAGTCGAGATCACGCCATTGCACTCTAGCCTGGGCAATAAGAGCAAAACTCCATCTCAAAAAAAAAAAAAAAAAAAAAAAAAAAAAAAAAAAAAAAAAAAAAAAAAAAAAAAAAAAAAAAAAAAAAAAAAAAAATCTAATAATCCCACTAAAAACTGGGTGAAAGGTCTGAATAGACATTTCTCAAAAGAAGACATACAAATGACAGGCATATGAAAAGATGCTCATCATCAATGATCATCAGAGAAATGCAAATAAAAACTGCAATGAGATATCATTTCATCCCAGTTAAAAAGGCTTTTATTCAAAAAACAGGCAATAACAAATGCTGGTGAGGATGTGGAGAAAAGGGAACTCTCATACACTGTTGGTGGGAATGTAAGTTGGTACAACCACTATGGAGAACAGTTTGGAGGTTCCTTAAAAGATTAAAATTGAACTATCATGTGATCCAGTAATCCCACTGCTAGGTATAACACCCAAAAGAAAGGAAATCAGTATATTGAAGATATATCTTATTTCTGTACTCCCATGTTTGTTGCAGCACTGTTCACAATGGCCAAGATTTGGAAGCAACCTAAATGTTCATCAACAGATGAACGGATAAAGAAAATATGGTACATATATGCAATGGAGTACTATTCAGTCATAAGAAGGAATGAGCTCTTGTCATTGTCAACAACATGGATGGAACAGGAGGTCACTATGTTAAGTGAAATAAACCAGGCACAAAAAGACAAACTTCACATGTCCTCACGTATTTGTGAAAGCTGAAAATTAAAACAATTGAACACATGAAGATAGAGAGTAGAATGATCATTACCAGAGGCTGGGAAGGGTATTGAGGGTGCAGGGAAGGGACGGCGAGACAGTGGGGATGGTTAATAAGTACAAAAATATAGTTAGATTTTTGGAATTAATAAGATCTAGTATTTGATAGCATAACAGGGTAACTATAGTCAACGATAATTTATTGTACATTTAAAAATAATTAAAAGAGTATACTTGGATCATTTGTAACACAAAGAAAGGATAAATACTTAAGGTGATGGATACCTATTTGCCCATGCAATAATGCCTGTATCATGCCTGTATCAAAACATCTCATGTACCCCATAAATATATACACCTACCACAAAAATAAAAAAAACCTTGGACTCTGGAGTCAGATTCATTCATTCAAATAATATTTACTGAGAGGCGAATAGCAGACATTGTTCCAGGTGCTAGGAACAGAATTGTGATCCTGGCTTCACGGACTTCCATTCTCATGATTGTCTAGGTTCAAATCCTAACTCTACCTCATAACCTTGGGAAATATGTTTTACTGTCTGAACTTGTCTCTTAATTTGTACCAGATTCATGTTTGTCACAAAAATTTACTGAGGCATTGTATATAAGGCATCCAATATCGTGCCTAGCTCATTGGAGGTGTCAATTATTTTTATTTTTGGGCAAAAGTCTGATGCAAGTCATATTTATGCCATTAATTTAATTGGATGTGAATATGATCTACTTGTTGAAATGACTTTGATTTCTATGCTTTTTAATCTAGTCTGAGCAGCATTTATGATATAGTAATGACTACAAGACAATGAAAACACTATTACTTATTTTTATAACAATGTTTTCCTTTCAGGTGACATGTATGAAATTAATATTTAAGCGTCTTTCTATCGCAATATTAAAAATCAGAATAAGAGGCTATTGTGTTCTGAGAGCTGTGTACACATAGTATGAGATAAAAAAAAGGGAAAGAAGAAAAATCCTTAAGACACCTTTTTTTTAAATGTCCAAATGATGGCATTGAAGACCGTGGGCTAGGGAAGTTTAAAGACTGGAAACTTTGTGTTAGAAGAGGTTTCGTTTCATCTTATCATTGAAAGAACCCAGGAAAAAGACACAAGAGTCTGTTTGGTTACATAAATTTAATTAACTATTGAGCTGTGTGATGTTCCCTAATAATTGAGTTAGTTGCATCAAAAACCACAGGAAGCACCTTCAAGCGTTGAAATGAAGGCTCCAAATTGATCACCTAAATCATACAGCCTTTATCAAAATGCCTGGAAGCCTGTCTAGGCTGGAGGTTGGTTAATAGCATACACTTAGCTGACCCAGGGGGTACTGATTTATTTTCCTATGTTAGAAGTTAGGCCTCATCTGAAAGGCAGAGAGAAGGGCATCATCACACTCTGTGCCCTATGGACTGGGATTGGCGTGGGCACTGGAGACTATTCAAGAGGGCATTTTTGGGAAAATAGGAAGAGAGCTCATGGTGGAAGGCAAGGGAAGTACCAGTAGAAGCCACATTCTGACAACATTCCACAAGGAGAGAAGCTAAATAAAAATGGGAACCTGTAGTTTAATTAGATCCCATTTGTCAATTTTGGTTTTTGTCGCCATTGCTTTTGGTGTTTTAGACATGAAGTCCTTGCTCATGCCTATGTCCCGAATGGTATTGCCTAGGTTTTCTTCTAGGGTTTTATGGTTTTAGGTCTAACATTTAAGTCTTTAATCCAACTTTAATTAATTTTTGTATAAGGTGTAAGGAAGGCATCCAGTTTTAGCTTTCTACCAATGGCTAGCCAGTTTTCCCAGCACCATTTATTAAATAGGGAATCCTTTCCCCATTTCTTGTTTTTGTCAGGTTTGTCAAATATCAGATGGTCGTAGATATGTAGTATTATTTCTGAGGGCTCTGTTCTGTTGCATTGGCCTATATCTCTGTTTTGGTACCAGTACCATG
>NW_016811519.1:401927-457936 GCF_001698545.2 Rhinopithecus bieti | reverse complement strand
TCAGGAGATCGAGACCATCCTGGCTAACACGGTGAAACCCCGTCTCTACTAAAAAATACAAAAAACTAGCCGGGCGAGGTGGCGAGCGCCTGTAGTCCCAGCTACTCGGGAGGCTAAGGCAGGAGAATGGCGTAAACCCGGGAGGCAGAGCTTGCAGTGAGCTGAGATCCGGCCACTGCACTCCAGCCTGGGCGACAGAGCCAGACTCCGTCTCAAAAAAAAAAAAGAAAATGTGGCACATATACATCATGGAATATTATGCAGCCATAAAAAGGATGAGTTCATGTCCTTTGTAGGGACATGGATGAAGCTGGAAACCATCATTCTCAGCAAACTACTGCAAGGACAAAAAACCAAACACCACATGTTCTCACTCATAGGTGGGAATTGAACAATTAGAACACTTGGACACAGGAACATCACATACTGGGGCCTGTCATGGGGTAGGTGGGGGGAGGGATAGCATTAGGAGATATACCTAATGTAAATGATGAGTTGGTGGGTGCAGCACACCAACATGGCACATGTGTACATGTGTGACAAACCTGCACGTTGTGCACATGTACCCTAGAACTTAAAGTATAATAAAAAAAAAATGGGAACCTGACATAGGCCAACTAAATGAGTATCTCTGGGGCTGGGATCTGGCAGTGATCTTTCATAAAAAAAACTCCCCTAGATAATTCTAATGTAGGAGAGGTAAAAACAACAAGAAAAAACCCAACTACTGCTCCAGACCAGTAGTTCTCAAAGTGTAATTCACGGACCAGCATCACTTGGGTATTTGTAGAAGTGCAAATTATCAGGCCCCTCTACCACCCCAGATCTACTGAAACAGAAACTCTGAGGGTGGGACTCAGGAATCTGTGTCTTAACAAGCTCTCCAGTGATTCTGATGCTTGCTCAAGTTGGAGAACTACTGCTCTAGATAAGTCACACCAGACCAAAAAAAAAAAAAAAAAATCAGGAAGGTCAGGAAGGCAGGCAGGTTAAAATGGATCAGGGTGGAAATCAATCCACTGTGGTTCCCTTTTGTACCTTAGAGAAGAATGAAAATGCACATTGCTCACCCCATACAGCTTTGGACAGGGAAAGGCATCTAACCCTTCACCTTTATCTCTTTTAAAGCTCCTAGGAAGGACTCAAAGAACCATTAAATGACAGAGGCCTCTTGGTTCCAAGTGGGTTTTAGGATTTTTAAATAAAATGCAGAGACTAATAATGGAAATTTGTCGGACCACCAGAAAGGACAGCAGCTGGCCCTTGTGCCTAGGAGGGAGGGAGGGAGGGTAAGGGCTTTATAGACCAGGAAAATAATCTAAGAATAAAAAGAAAAGAAAATGATTAAAACTGAATTTTGCTTTACTTTTCCCTTTATTTCATGAAAGCGGTGTTTGGGCACAGTAGAGATATGTTAATAAAATTGAATACTGTCCCTTGCACTAAGTTTTCAGTACAAGATGAAAACTGCATAAGAACATGTTCTAATGATGCGTTGGTTTTCTCACAGTAACATCCAGCCCCCAGAACATTCTCTGGCACTACCCACACTCTCCTGTCCTAGTGAATAAACCTGGAACAAAGCTGAAAATCTGAGGAGCTGCCACCTGGATGGGGAAGGATGTGCTTGTGAAATGTAGCCTGGCTCTGTTGCCGACTTAGATGGGAGTACAGGAAAGTCATTAGCTTCTCTGGCCCTCAATTTTCTCAAGTAGGAAATGACAGAAACCACCCAAATGAACTGAAATGTCAAAGTGATCTCCACAGGCCTGGGAAGAGGGCCAGGTGCCATAGCCAAACAAGATAGCAGAAAATCACACAGGCTCATGGTGTCACATTCTGGTAAATGGGCATGATGAAATTTAACTAAGCTGAAAAACTGAGAAGTTTAATGATCAAATGTGGGCCAAACTTTCTATGGGCATTTTTGTTGTTGCTTATTTTAATTGTCTCTTCCTCCTCATACTCACATGCTGTGCAAAAATTCTGTCTTTGAAAACCAATAATCAAAGTAAACCAAATGAACACTTATATATGAATTATATAAGTAAAGAACCCCAACCAAATCAATGGATTTTGTGAAAAAGAAATATCTTTTTTCTTTTTTTTTGCTTACTTTTAAGTTCTTTTTATCAGAAAACAAATACTACATAGGATCATTATTTTAAACACAAGCTGCATTTAAGAGAAAGTGTCTAGTAAACCTTCTGGGGCTGTAAATTAGCTGCTAATTTTGTTTGACTAAAGGCTGTAAAACACATTTCTGGGAATTATTGTGCACAGAGAACATACTCCTAATACTTTAGTGGGCTTGAACAGACAAATGGAATCCTACTCAGTATACCTGTTACTAAACTGAGGCTACTCCACAACCCAGGCTCATTCTATCTAACTACATAGCCAGCTTTTCCGGATTTATGAAAGATAAGATTTTGGGAAAGAACATGAGAAACAATGAGTCATACACAGACACATAAGTAGAGATTTGAAATTGGTGTTCAGACCATCTAATCTTCACATTTCCTCCTTTGTTCAATCTCATTCCAGCCTTTGAAATTTTCCTAGGGCCTATTCATTACTCTGTTCTATTCACTTACTGCTATGTTCAGTTACTGCCCCCTGTTTCTCTAACGGAGTTTTGCTTTCAAGACTGGGAACAACTCTTCTCAATATGTATTTACATTTTTCATTTCCTTGTACAAGTTCCATCATTTCTTTTTTCTTTATGATAGTTTTCTTTAACCACTTTATTCATTTTTAAAAATTTGTTATATTTTCTTGTTTTTTATTCTGGTCCTTATTTTCCTCCATGACACCTCTTCTTATCCTTGATGATGTTCTTTAGAATGCTGTTAGATTTGCTACCTGTCTCTTTCAAAATTTACCTGGGCAATGGTAGCATAGAAAGGGCCATGCAGACTTGCCAATATCAGGTTGGTTTGGCCTAGCATAGTACCTGGCACACAGCAGGCATTCAATCAGTATCTGTTCAATGACTGCCTGAATAAATGAAAATAGAAATGATGTATTTTTTTGGAATAATCTTAGGCAAAATTATAAACTAATAATTTCCACTCCTTTAAATGTGTGTCAACTTTTCCTTACTGATTAGAAAAACATCTAGTTCATGTGGATCAAAATTGAGTCTATATGCTATGTAGGGCAAAGGCATGCCCAGATTTTAACGTCTCATCCTCAGTGACTCCAATGGTGCCTGGCACAGAGGAGATGCCCAATAAGTTTGTATGAAATGGCTTAGAATGGACTACCTTCCCCATGCAACTAATGATCTGTTACCGCTTTCTGAAAGGTTAGCCATTATTGATATACCACTTCTAGATGCTGTGACAAATGGCACAGTTCAGCAGCAAAAGTACTTGTAAAAGTCTATGGGCCTCCACAGGTTGGGTTTGAAAAGGAGCTGTTAATCCTCTGAAATTACATGTGATTTATGGGGAGGAAGTTTACAAAATTATTAATATTCTTGAAGGGGAGTATGACTTCCCCACCCAAAATTTCAGAACCACAGTGGATAACAAAAGTTTCTACGCTGTAAGAGCAATTAGGAAGTCCTGAAAAACAGGGAATTTAGGCAGGCAGACTTGAGTTGAAATCCTAACTCTGCCCCTTGCTGGCTGGGTGACCTTGGCCAAGTTTTAAACTTTCTTATCTCCAGTTTCCTTATTATAACATGGTGATGATAATGACAAGTCTCTAGACATAGTGGTTAAACTTCAACTTGAACCCAAAATTTTCTGGCTCTATAAGCCCAGGCTCTTAACATCTATCATCCTACATTAATTAAATGAGATAACTGACGTGAAAATGCTTGACGTAAATATTTGTTAAACTAACAACAAAAAAAGTCATTTGTCAAAGTAACAAAGTATTTTTTAAAGTAACAACAAAAGAGACAGACAACCACAAAGAAAAGTCCACTTTAGAAATTCCTCTCTGACCTATTAAAGAATGTTCAAATTCAAAATATGTTTGTCATTATGATTAAAATCCAACCCCAAACTTGGGGAAGATGGTATCGTCTGTTAGTTTGGATATATACAGACTAAGGGAATTCTTTGGAACACCCTTTGTCTGGAGTGAGCTTATGACGTGGTACAGATAACTAGACTCACCTAACATTCAAATGAAGGGCTGTGTGTCTTCTATACTTGGTAGACAGAGGTGGCAGATCATCTGCTTTTAAATATAGAGGGCTCCCATTCTGCTAGGATCCAGAGGGAATGAGGGTCCTATGTGACTTACTGTTGTCCCTCTGCCTGCACAAAAGGCTGAAGAACAAGCCATCATGGAGCACAGGAGATCCAGCTGTTGTCCATTTCCAGAAGAGGAGTGAATAGTGGCTTAACAGAGAGGACCCTTGCCTGGTTCTCTTTGGAGATTTCACAGTAGTGAGGCCAGGTGTGGTGGCTCACACCTGCAATCCTGGCACTCTGGGAGGCTGAGGTGGGTGGATCTCTTGAGGTCAGGAGTTCAAGACCAGCCTGGCCAACATGGTCAAACCCCATCTCTACTAAAAATACAAAAATTAGCTGGGCATGGTGGCGCACACCTGTAATCCCAGCTACTAGGGAGGCTGAGACAAGAGAATTGCTTGAACCCAGGAGACAGAGGTTGCAGTGAACCAAGATTATGCCACTGCATTCCAGCCTGGGCAACACAGCGAGACTCTGTCTCAAACAAACAAACAAATAAAATTTCACAGTAGTTATGAACAGATAATATGCTCAGGTATTAGCTGTTTCATTGCATTGTTCTGACAAGTGACAGGAATTAGGTTTGCTAACGTTGGAAGAAAAATCTCACTTGTTGCTTTTAACTGAAACCTTTTATGGTTTTGAGATAGGTTTATTTACTGGGCTGGAGAATGAAGGATTTATTTGTATTAGTCAGATTTGATCAGTTTTCAAGTAGCCACTCAGTGTCAGGCCCATACATTATCTCATTTAACTCTCTTAACACCATGGTAAGGTTGACTGTATCATAATCTTTATTTATCAGATAAGGAAACAAAGGTTCAGAGAAGTCACTAAGTTGAGATCATTGCCCAGCAGATAGTGAGTGGTGAAGTTGAGACACAAACTCAGGGCTTCCGACGCCACTTTCTATTACACTTTACTATGCTGTGCATTCGTGTAAAAGCATGGTATTTTTAAAATGGCATTCTGGCTGCCAGAAGGATATCAGAACGAGTACTAAAGACAATATTATTAGAAATGGAAATCTGGACTTGCCAAGAAATGTCTTTAGTTCTATATAATAGGAAGGCTGGCATTTTTCTTGCTATGGGCGTTTCAATATCATCTGCTCCTAAAATGCAGTCTAGACACCTCTTGTGACCTGCTCAGGTGATACTAATGAAGTTTGGGTCATTTTTAGCATCTACAGAGAACAGAGAAAAAGTGCTGCGTGTTCAATACTATTGCAAAATTATGGGATAAACTGGATTTTCTTGTTTTACTTTATAAAGCTAGTGCCTGATTACAAATACAAGTTTAAAACAAACCTCAAAATTTCTCGGCATCTACTCTTTGTGGTTGGTAACACGGACATCTGTATAAAAAACCCAAGACCTTCATAGAGCAAAAGTGAGTGGGAAATTAACTTTTATTGGGCATCTAATCGTCACCAGCTATGTTCACATAATTTTTCTCCAGCCATGTTCACATACTTTTTCTCTAAATCCTTTACAAAGATCTTGTAAGTTGGGTATTATTACATTCAGTTTAGACTAAATGAAATCCAAATAATAATAATAATAATAATAAAAACAGACTCACAAAGGTAAAGTTGCATAGTTGAGACATAACAAAATTAAACTTCATTCTATGATGCTGCCACACAGCAGATGATACAAGCAGTGCAGAATACCCACAAACATTATATTTTAAGGTATTTCCACCTGTATCTTTCTTGGGGCAGGTAAATGCAACTCACTGTAAACCAGTTACAGGTCATCCTTTATCGGAGGTTTTGCTTTCTGAAGTTTCAGTTACCTGTAGTCAACCATGGTCTAAAAACACTAAATAAAACATTCCAGAAATAAACAGTTTATTAAGTTTTACAATGGATGGCGTTCTGAGTCACGTGATGAAATCTCATGCCATCCTGCTCCATCTCTCCAGGGATGTGAGTCATCCCTTTGTCTAGTGTATCCATCCTGTCTGCCCTTAGTCAGCCTTCTTGGTTGTCAGTTGATTGGTACAATAGACACAAGATATTACCGTGCTCATGTCCAAGTAAACTGTGTTTTACTATTGTTACAGTCTAGTGTTATAGTTTCTATTTTAATATAAGTTATTGTTGGTAATCTCTTACTGTGCTTAGCTGATAAATTAAACTTTATTACAGATATCTATCTTTATTACAGATATATCTATAGATACATATCACAGGTATGTATCTATACTATTATGTGGTATGATGTATAGATACATCACAGGTGTGTATCTATAGATATATCGCTATATATATGAAAAAACAGTACATATAAGGTTTGGTACTAATCACAGTTTCAGGCATCCACTGGGTGGGGAGGGGGGTGTTAGAACACATCCCTTGTGGATAAGAGGAGACTACTATATAGAATGCCAGAGTTAGACAGCCTTTGTAGGTTATGTAGTTCAATCTTTTGTTTTGCTCTTAAGGAGAAGAATACACCTTAATTTTGAGTTCTTAACTCAGAAAAGTTACGAAACTTGTCTAAGGTCACAGAGCTAGTGGAAGAGCAAGCCAAGCATCAATGTCTCCAAAATCCAACTCAGTGCTGTTTGTGTTATATCAGGATGAGTAACAGTTAAGATAAGAACATGAGTCTTACAGCTCCACTATCCATGTTCAAATTCTTGCTGAATAATTGAGGAAACTTACCCAACCTCTCTGGACCTCAGCTTATTCACGTGTAATATGAATATAACAGTGCTTGCTAGAGCACTGGGTTAATACTTGCAAAATGCTGAGATCAGTGCTTGCCCCATAACGAATACTCAATAGGTATTGAGATATTTTTATTCTTACCTTTCCTGCCAAGCCCAACCTAGTGTAGAAACTTCTGGAATGGCTGAATTGAAGGAGAAATAGTATAAATAGTATATTTAAAAAGAGAATCGTGAAGTAATGCTTCTGTAGAGATTGGGGGATGGCAAACAACCCATGGAGTAAATTCACAAGACTCAACACTTAAGAATCCATGAGGGCTGGATGAAATGAGTCCAGGTAGGCCTCATAGACAAACCTTAGATGGAGTTAACTCAGGAAGCCATGGAGTATGAGCCAGTAGTCATCCTGAGCCAGGATAATAATTTTTCTTTCTGTCTGCCTTACTGCCTTCTTGTCTCTTTGCCTACCTTCCTTCCTTTCTTCCAGCTTTTCATCCCTCCTTTCCTTCTTTCCCTATCTCCCTCCCTCCCTTCTTTTCCTACCTCCCTCCTTTCTTTCTTCTTCCCTTTCCTCCTTCTTTCCTTCCTTGATTTCTTCCTTCTTTCCTTTCTTCCTCCCTCTCTCCTTCCCTCTTTCCTTCCTTCCTTCCTCCCTCCCTCCCCTCCCTTCCTTCTTTCCTTTTCCTTCCTTCCTTCCTTCCTTGTTCCTCCCTCCTTCCTTGCTTCCCTTCCTCCTACCTTCTTCCCTTTCCTCTTTCCTTCCTCTCTTCTTTCTTTCCTCCCTCCCTTCTTTCCCTCCCTCCCTCCTACCTTCCTCCCTTTCCTCTTCCTTCCTTTCTTCCTTCTTTCCTTCCTCCCATCTCCTTCCTTCCTTCCTTCCTTCCTTCCTTCCTTCCTTCCTTCCTTCCTTCCTTTCTTCCTTCCTTCCTCCTTCCCTCCCTCCTTTCCTTTTTTCTCTGCCTCCCTTCGTCCTTTCTTCTTCCTTTTCTTCCTTCTTTCCTTTTTTCTTCCTTCTTTCCTTTACTTTCTCCTTCCTTCCCTCCCTCCCTCCATTCCTGCCTTCCATCCTTCCTACCTTCCTGCCTTCCACGCTTCCTACCTTCCTGCCTGCCTTCCTTTCTTCCCTCTCCCTTCCTTCTTTCTTGCCTTCCTGCCTTGCAGTAACTGAATGTTTCTTGAGTGACTATGATGTGCCAAGCCCTGGTATAAGGGTGCACAAAATAAAGTCTCTACCCTCAGGAACTTAATTCCTAGTGGGGGAGACAAATAACAAACAAAGACACAAATAGGTAATATACTATTATGTGGTGAAAAGTGCTATGAAGGGAAGGTCACAGGGAGCATTTTTGTTTGCTTTTGTTGTTTTATGTAGAATGGTCACAGGTGCCTCTCTGAGGAAGAGCCCTTGGAGCAGACACCTGAATGAAGTGAAGCCACATGCCTGGAGAAAAAATATTCAGACTGAGATAAGAGTGAACACACACCTGCAGTGAGAGAGAGAGCTGGGTGTGATTTGCAGACTCGCAGGAAGGCCAGTGTGGTTGGGCGGAGGGAGCAGGGGATGCAGGCAGGGGCCACATCACCCCGTATTTGTAAACTGAGGCACGGACTGAATGATAGGGCAGCTTCATTAATCCACCAAACCATGTGCTGAGTAATCTACCCCAATTCCAAAGCGTGAACTTGACAACTGCTTCTTCATAGTAATAGATGAAGGATAAAAACTTTTAAAAGCATATAGATGAGCCAATTTTTATGTGCTTAAAGTGAAAAACAATCATGTCTATAAGACAAAAGAAGGAAAGACATTTGACATGCTCCATGTACCTGAGATTCATCTCGTGTTAATAAAATGTTGAACATATTACACTGTTGGCCGGTGTTTAGTTTCAGCTGAGGAACTAATTCCTAAAGCTGCAGCCTGGGGGATGGGGAGATAGGGTAGACACTGAGACAGGGCATGGAGGAATTCAGATGGTATTTACCCCAGAAATATTTACTGAGATTGGGAATGCCGAGTCAAGCCTAGCCACGCTAGAGGGCCTTCGGAAGGCAGTTACTAGAATCTCCTTTGTTTTTTTCTAATTTCAGAAGAAGCAGCAAGAAGAAAGTGTCTTGGCTAATCCTTCTAGTGAAAGATACTCACTTTTATAATAAGGTGCTTGTCTACACAGAGGTTTCTGAGTCAAAGGAGGAGAATGTACAAAATAGACTGAAAGAAGAGCCTACCTAGTTGCTCTTTTTCTTTTGTAATTACCAAGATCCTGACTGTTTATACCCACTCAACTGCAGGTGCTGGAAGAGGAGAGGCTACTGTGACAAAATCATATAAACAAGAGCCCAGCAGATGCATTTCCAGATAAAGAATGTAAAACGTAGTCTATGTAAGTGCCATAAAATTTCACTAATAAAAAACACACACGGCTCAGGGAAACATTTATTATCAAAATGGACGGAGAGACGGGCACATGCTAAGTCTTACTCATTTTGATAAACAATAGCAAAACGTGAATTGATAAAAGTTCTTAATTGGAAAACAGTTGTTCATTTGTAGTTTGATATTTAAAAGCTTTCTAAACATGTATTTATTTTCTTTTGCCTTGAAGTGATTAGCTATTAGACTAACTAAAGTATTTTCTTTTCATGTCAGGTACACAGTGGCTCCAAAGTCAAAACAAGGTTAGATTGGAAGGAAGCAAACAAAGAAATTGAAGGGAAATATCGACACTTCTCCATCAATGAAAATGCATCAGCATGTATGAGCATCTTTAGCTGGCAATAATATAACGGAAATAAGTAATGTTAGCGAAAGAGACAGCATCATTGGCTATTCATAGTACGTATTCATGGTTGTACAATAAAATTCTAGAGGCTAAGGTTTAAAGTGAATAAAAATTATTAGTTCTAAATACTTGAAAATTCCAGCAGCTTAGAGATATTTCAGTATGCTTTCAGTGCCCCAAATGTAAAACTTAAATTATTTTATGAAAAAACCTTGTTCAATCTTTTAAGAAATTTGCATTTCATTGCAAAGATGGAACATAGCATCCTTGGCTGAGTTATTTTCTATAGAAGTCGGTGCCATTTTGTGGTATATGATTAGCACATTCTAAAGGCAAAGATTCCAGAATGTTTAAATTTAGTTGTGAAAAACTGAAGGCATTTATCCATTCATATAGAAGCACGAAAATGCAAGTTTCACTTTCACTGTGTTTAAATGCCACATATTATAATGGGAATTCTAGAAGATGTGATCATCAAACTCTGATTTCACACTTAGAAATCAAATAAAAAAGGGACTGGCCTATAATTAGAAAATTAGTCAAGTCAGATCTAATATCAACACATGGTTGTCACAGAACAAAAACTTTTGCTTTGAGAAAAGTGAGGTATCATTCTGGATGAATATTCTGGGTCAGTAGAAAATAGGGAATCAAAGTATAGAAATAAAGTGTTTATGTCACTGTAAAACTTCTAGTTTTCTAAAATAAAATTTAACTATTTGAAATAGCAGTTTATGCTTCAATCATACAGTCAATAGACACTGGTAGCTTAAGAAAGAACTTGGTGAGTGATGATTTAAAGAGTGATATAGATTCAGTGATATTCAATATACAGTTGTAATTGATGAGCTCATCAAACTATGGAATTTGGGGTATTTACAGAGATGGCAAGTATCTATAAAGAGTTTAAATTCCCATACCAGGAAATGTATAGTTTCTTTTAATCTATGTCTTTACATTTAAAGTAGATTTTTTTCAGAGACAGCATATAGTTGGGTATTGCTTTTTAAATTTTTAAATATAATATTTGTCTTTTAAATTACATTTAATGTAGTTGTTGATATGGTTGAATTTATGTCTATTATCTTGCTACTTGTTTTCTATTTATCCCATCTATTCTTGTTTTTTTTTTTCCCTCAGTTTCTGCCTTCTTTTGGGTTGTTTTAGTATTCCATTTTATTTCCATTATTGGTTTATTAGTTATATCTCCTTTTAAATTTACTTACCTAATTTTAGTTGGTGCCCCAAGGCTTAAAGTATAACTTTGTAGTTTATTTTTGGAGGATCTTTGCCCTGCAGATTCCAGTCTTACCATGCTATTTTTTCTTTTAGTGACTTGATTATATTCTGGTTAATATGTGATATGTGTAACCTCTGTGTGTGTGTGTGTGTGTGTGTGTGTGCGTGTGTGTGCTTATTTTGCTTGAAGTTTGTTGAATTTCTTGGATCTGTGGGCTTAGAGTACTCACATAAAATTTAAAATAAATGTCTATATTCTTTTTCCTGGTATACTGTCTATATACTCTTAATTCATATAGTCACATTTTTATGATAGATATGCAATTTTTTATCTTTAAATAATATACCACTTAATGTATAACATGATCCTTACAATAGTTATACTTCTATTTCCCCATTTTTCCTGCTATTGTGATAATAAATTTTAATTCTATATATGATTAAAAAAACCCATGATACACATAACAGTGTATATAATAACAACATATTTTACTTTAAATAGTCAAGTCTTTTACATAAATTTTAAAATGAGAAAAGTATTGTATATTTATCCATAAGTTTACCACTTACATCACTTCATTTCTTTGTGTAGACCTGAGTTTTTATGTGGTATCATTTTCTTTCTATTTTTTTAAATAAATTAATTTTTTTTTTGAGATGGAGTCTCGCTCTGTCACCCAGGCTGGAGTGCAGTGGCACGATCTTGGCTCACTGCAACCCCCGCCTCCTGGGTTCAAGTGATTCTCCTGCCTCAGCCTCCCAAGAAGCTGGGACTACAGGTGTGTGCCACCACGCCCAGCTAATTTTTTTTCTTTGTATTTTTAGTAGAGACGGGGTTTGACCGTGTTAGCCAGGATGGTCTCGATCTCCTGACCTCATGATCCACCCGCCTCAGCCTCCCAAAGTGCTGGGATTACAGGCGTGAGCCACCGTGCCTGGCCATCTTTCTCTGGTTTTCATAGTTTATGAAAAGAAACCTGCAGAATTTCTTATCTTTTCCCTTTGTGTTCTTTCAGTTTGTGAAGTGTCTTTTTTTCTCTGAATGCTTTTAGATTTTTTTTTTTTTAGCAATCGAATTATGCTGTGGTTAATATGTAACTATGTGTAATCTGTGTGTGTGTGTGTGTGTGTGTGTGTGTGTATGTGTGCTTATCTTGCTTGAGGTTTGTTGAATTTCTTGGATCTGTGGGTTTGTATTCACATCAAATTTACATAATTTGGTAGCCATTATTTCTTGAAATATTCTCCCTCATCCATTTATTCATGTATCTTTCTTTTCCCCCCAAATATAAATGTTAGACTGCTTGATATTATTCCACAGGTCACTTAAGCTCTGCTAATTTTTTCACTACTCTTTTTTTTCTACATACTTCATTTTGGATGATTCTATTACTATGTCTTCAAATTCATGGGCTTTTTTCTTTTAATCCAAATGGTCACATTTTCATGTCAGATATTCTTAATCCAAATAGCCACGTTTTCACATTTGGGCTTTAAAAAATATCTTCAATTTCTCTCCTCATTTCATGTTTTCCTTTAAATACTTGCACATAGGTACTTTAACATTCTTGTATACTAGTTCCATTATCTCTGTCATTTCTGAATCTATTTCTACTTAATGCTTTTTTCCTCCTCATATATGTCACATTTTCTTGTATCTTGTCTAGTAACTTTTTTTTTTTTTTTTTTTTTTTTTGAGTTGGAGTCTCGCTCTGTCGCCCAGGCGGGAGTGCAGTGGCCGGATCTCAGCCCACTGCAAGCTCCACCTCCCGGGTTTACGCCATTCTCCTGCCTCAGCCTCCCGAGTAGCTGGGACTACAGGCACCCGCCACATCGCCCGGCTAGTTTTTTGTATTTTTTAGTAGAGACAGGGTTTCACCGTGTTAGCCAGGATGGTCTCGATCTCCTGACCTCGTGATCCACCCGTCTCGGCCTCCCAAAGTGCTGGGATTACAGGCTTGAGCCACCGCGCCCGGCTTGTCTAGTAACTTTTGATAGAATGCTGAAGATTATAAATGCTAGGTCATCTGGATTTTGACTTCCTTAAAAAATATTAATTTTGGTTTTGGCAGGAAGCCAAACAAAAATCTAGATCAAAAGTCCAAGTTTCTAGATATTTTCTCTGCAGCTTCCAGCCTGAGCCTCTCCAAACTCCTATCTTTGTCTTCTGAGTCAGCAAGGAAGTAAATCCAAGCTCTCTTGGGTTACCCTTTCCTCTGCTTATGGACCATAAATTGCCTCTGGGAAGAAACCTGGAGCAATTGTAGAAATCACTTTGTCTTCCTCCTCTCAGAGATGATAGCCGTAAGCTGTCTGATGTTTGAAAACAGCTGCACCACATATTTTGTTCAGTTAAAAAATTTTTTTTTAGGCCGGGCATGGTGGCTCACGTCTGTAATCCCAGTACTTTGGGACGCTGAGGAGGGAGGATTGCTTGAGCTCAGGAGTTTGAGACCAACCTAGGCAACATAGTGAGACTCTGTCTCCATTAAAAATTAAAAAAATTAGCTGGGCATGGTGGCACATGCCTGTGGTCCCAGCTACTCAGGAGCCATCTCACTGCAGCCTCGAATTCCTGGGCTCAAGTGATCCTCCCACCTCAGCCTCCCAAAGTGCTGGGATTACAGGCAAACACCACTATGCCCAGCTATTGTTCAGTTTTCTTTTTTTTTTCTTTTGTTGTTTGCTTTTGTTTTTTTGAGGCAGAGTCTCACTCTGTCACCCAGGCTGGAGTGCAATGGCACAATGTCAGCTCACTGCAACCTCTGCCTCCTGGGTTCAAGGGATTCTGCTGCCTCAGCCTCCCGAGTAGCTGGGACTACAGGCGCATACCACCATGCCTGGCTCATTTTCGTAGTTTTAGTGGAGACGGGGTTTCACCGTGTTGGCCAGACTGGTCTCAAACTCCTGATCTCAGGCGATCCACCCGCCTTGGCCTCCCAAAGTGCTGGGATTACAGGCGTGAGCCAGTGTACCCGGCCTATTGTTCAGTTTTTAATGGGAGGTTAAGGGCAAATTTTGATACTCCATTAACAGCCCAAAGCCTATTTTCCAAATCTGTTTTAGATATTCTTAGATGAAACAATTCTTACAGAAACCATGAGAACTTAAATGATTAATCATAATTCTCAAAGAAAACTCCCACACAGTTAATGTCAAATGTAATATGATGTAAGTAAGTTGATTGATAATATTTGTATCTTGTTAAAAGAGGCTACTTTAGTCTGCTAAGATATTGAAGTGATTTTCCCAAGGGAAGGAGTATCTGATATGAAATGCTAATTAATCATCAGTTATCAACCATTAATTAAATGGCTACTTTATGAAGGACATTAAACTGAGCGCTAGATGGACAATGTTGTTGCAGTCATCATTTCATAGAAAAGTCTATAGGGGTAATTATAAGAAAAAGAAATTGGGTATTTCAAAGATCTAGTCACTGATATAAGTGGAATGTGATATCAAATGTGAATCAATACTTTAAAATAATTTTTATTAAATGCTTATTAAATACAGAAGAATACTTTAAAAATATATGTAAACTTAAAAGTAGTGCTTCTGAAACTTTAATGTGCAAACAAATCACCTGAGATCTTGTTAAGATGCAGATTCTGATTCAGGAGTCTGGGGTGGGGCCTACTTCTGTAGTTCTGAAAAAAAAAATAATCCCAGGTGAGGCCAATGTTTCTGCTCTGCAGACTATCTTTGGAGTAGCAAGAGTAAGAGAAGTGAAACTACAATGATCATCTGTGTGCCCACCACTGGTGTAAGAAAAAGAACTTTATTTTTATTGCTAATGTCTTCTGGGTACTCTTCCTGATCCCACCACCTTCCCTCCCTCTTAGAAATAACTACCCTCTTGAAGTTTGTTTTTATCATCCTTTTGCTTTTCTTAAAAGTTTTAACACATTTGCTTGTCACTCCAATATATATTGTTAGGGTTTGCATATTTTTGAATGCATGAACCTAATATAAACGGAATCATTTGCATATATCCTTTTTCAATTTTCATACCGCGTTATGTTCCTGAGGTTAATTCATATCATTGTAACCATAGTTTTTATAAGCTTAATTTATTTTCATCACTGTATGGAATTCTATTGTATGAATATACATAATTTATTTATTGTACTGTTGTTGAACTTTGAAATTTAGGTTTTATACTGCCATGAAAATTCTTGTATAAGTTCCTGGTGCACACATGCAACACTTAGTCAGATTATATACATAGGTGCTGAATTGCTGGCTCATAAGGTATACACATTTTAAACTTTAGTAGATTATGCCAAATTGTTTTCTAGAATGGTTGTATTGATTTGTTCTGCCACCAACTGTGTGTACAAAACAAATGCTCTGGTTGTTCCTCATCTGTATTAGTTTTATATTGCTGCACAGCAAATTGTCACACATTTACTGGCTTAAAACAATACCCACATATTAGATCCTAACTCTACAGGTCAGAAGTCCAGGTCGGCCTGGATGGGTTCTCTACTTGGGGTCTCACCAGTCCAAAATCAAAGTTTCAGCTGGGCTGACTCATATCTAGAGGCTCTGTGGAAAAATCTGCTTCCAGACTTTTTCAGGCTGTTGGAAGCATTCAGTTATTTGCAGTTATAGACTGAAGCCCCTTTTCCTGCTGTTTGTTAGCTGCTAAGGACCACTCTCAGCTCCTGGAGGCCACTCTCAGATCCTTGTCCCATAGCCCCCTCCACTTATCAATGGAGACCCTCCTTTGCATCAAATTCCTCTCATGCTTAAAAATCTCTCTGAGTTGGAGAAAAGTCAACATATAAAGAGCGAATGTGATTAGATTAAGCATATCGAGGCAATCTCCCCTTTGTCATATAATGAACCATAATCACAAGAATAATTCTAGCAATGAAGGTTATGAGGGTCATCTATAGAATTCTGCCTACTCTAGTTTACTGATAGCCAAACTGGCCCCATGATTCACTACTGTTTCATAGGAAAATATATTCACCACTTCCCAAGGTTCCTAGTGCTTTCATTTCATTACAGCATCAGTTCAAAGTCTAAGATCTCAATAAATCATCTGAATAATCTAAACCAGATAGAATATTAAAAGGGGTCAGCAATCCAAAGCAGTGTTGAAATCCAGTGGAGCAAAACCAGTTGGGAAAACTCCACTGAGTTTCAAGGCCTGGGAATAATTCTCTTTAGCTCTTAGCTCCTCCCTCTCCACTTTTGGTTTCGCCCTCTGAGTCACCTTTCTTTTTTCATAAAGAGTAGATGAATAGTTTTATCTCCCTGCTTCTTGCAGTAGAATTTGAGCAGATGTAAGAGTCTCTTTTCATTTTACACTCTTTCTGTCCCTTTTGGTCCAACTGGTAGTATTTCTGCTGATATAATTTTCTCAAGAACTTTCTGGATCTCCTGTGGATGTCACAGTGATTCACTGCATCACACAGAAGACACATCGACAAAATAAAATTAGAGAAGATAATCCCTTCTCTATTTTTGGCTTCTACTGAAATGGTTGAGGGACAGAACCCTTAAGCCCAGAGGTCGTCTAGTTTAACTGAGAAGATCTATGAGAAACACCCTTAATCTCCTGGAAGGGTATTTTGTGTGGTAAAATACTCTGGCCTTTTGATATTTCTGAGTTTTCAACAAAGGGTTGTATAGTGTACACTCAGACTTTTCTTTATGCCACTGTTTTAGCAGCCGTTTATGACTTTTAGCATCCTTTTGCTATCTGGAGAGGCTGTGAATTTTCAAAATTATCTACCCTGGTTTCTTTCCGTTTAAAAGTTCTTCCCTCAATTTATCTCTCCTCTCACAATTTACTATAAGCAACAATAAGAAATCAGGCTGTAGCTTTAACACTTTTCTTGGAAATCTCCTTAGCTATGTATTAAAGTTCATTGTTTACAAATTCTGCTTTCCACATAACTGCAAGATGCAACTTTGCTAACTATTTGGCCACTACATAACAAGACTCTCCCTTTCTGCATTTCTAATAATATGTTTCTCAGTTCTTTCTTAGTCCTTGCTAACAGCATTCTTAAAGCCCAGATGTTTTTTAACCTATTTCCTTATATTTTCATGGGTTTTCTGTGGCTCATGGTAGCTCATGCCTGTAATACCAGCACTTTAGGAGGCTGAGTCAGGAGGATTGCTTGAGTCCAGGAGTTTAAGACCAGCCTGGGCAACATAGTGAGACCCCAACACTGCAAAAAATTAAAAAATTAGCTGGGCATGGTGGTGTGTGCCTATAGTCTCAGCTACCTGGGAGGCTGAGGTGGAAGGATTGCTTGAGCTTGGGAGGTCAGGGCTGCAGTGAGCTATGATTGTGCTGCTGTACTTCAACCTGGGTGACAAAGTGAGACTGTCTCAATCAATCAATGAATAAAATAAACAAAAAATGAATGGAAGTTCTTGTAGACAAATATATATGGTTTGGCTTTTATTTATCCAATATGACAAGCCCTAAATTTTATTTTATTATTATTTTATTTCGAGACAGTCTCACCCTGTTGCCTAGGTTGGAGTGTAGTGGTGATATCGTGGCTCACTGCAGCCTCATCCTCCCAGGCTCAAGTGATCTTCCCACCTCAGCTTCTTAAACAGCTGGAACTACAGTTACGTACCACCACTCCTGGCTAATTAAAAAAATTTTTTTTTCAGAGACGGGATCTTGCTATATTGACCATATTTAGGTCATTTACATTTAATGTAATTATCAATATTTTTAGTTTAGTCTCCCAACTTTCTATGTCTTTTTATTTATCCAATTTATTTGCTCTTCTTTTCCCTATTCCTGAATTTTGATAAGTACTTTTATAATTACATTTTATTTTCAGGATTGGATTATTAGTTATACATTTTGTTTTAATATTTTAGTGGTTGCTCTAGGGTTTACATTATTCATCTTAACAAATAACACCCTACTTCAAATAATATAATAATACATATTATTTCACATATAGTGTAAAACTCATAACTTTCATTTTCCTCTTTTATCCTTTGAATGATACTATTGTCTTACATTTTACTTCTAAGATGTAAATCTCTCAACAAATTGTTTACATATTTTCTTTAGACATTCGATTATCTTTTAAAATCGGTATAAGTAAGAAAACATGTCTCATATTTATCTACACTTTTAACATTTCCAGCACTCTTCATTTCTTTGCGTCAATTCCAATTTCTATCTAGTGTCATTTGTACTGCCTGAAGAATTCCCTTTAATGTTTCATTTAGCACAGGTCTGCCATCAGTTCATGTTCTCTGCTTCTGTTTGTCAAAAAAGCCTTTTTTGTCTTCAGCTTTGAGACACTTTTTGCTGGTTATAGAATTCTGAGTTGACAGTTCTTTTTTCTTTTAGCATTTTAAAATGCTATTCCATTGTTTTTTGGCTTATGTATTTTTAACAAGAAGTTTGTAATAATTCTTTTGTTCTGTGTGTAATATTTATATTTTTTGGCAGTAAGAAAGATTTTCTCTTTATCTTTGGTTTTAAGGAATTTGTCTATGATGTGTCAAACAGTGTGTTAAAATATTAATTCTGCTTGGTGTTCTCTGTGGTCTGTTATCTTTTATTAACTTTAGAAATTCTCGGTTATTACCTATTCAGGCATTTCTTCTATGCATTTCTCTCTTTTTCCTTTTGATACATGTTAAACCAGTTGATATATCACCACAGCTTGTGGATGTTCTGCTCTGTTTTTTCTCATTTTTTGTCTCTTTTGTGTTTTAGTTTAGATAATTTTTATTGTCCTATCTTCAAGTCCTCTGACATATTCTTCTTCTGTGTTCAGGCTGATAATGATCCCACCAAAGGAATTATTCATCTCTGATATATTCTTCCTTTATAGCATTCCCATTTGACTTTAAATGGCTTTCTCTCTACTGAAATTTCCCAACTTTTAATGTTTGTTGTGTATCTCTTCTATTGGATCTTTTGTTTTGTTTTGTTTTTGGAGACAGGGTCTTGCTCTGTCACCCAGGCTGGAGTGCAGTGATACAATCACGGCTCACTGCAGCCTTGACCTACCAGGCTCAAGCTATCTTTCCACTTCAGCCTCTTGAATAGCTGGGACTACAGGTGTGCACCACCACACCTGGATTTTTATTTTATTTTATTTTTTTTTGTAGAGACAGGGCCTTGTTATGTTGCACAGAGTGGTCTTGAACTCCTGGGCTCAAGTGATCCTCCTGCCTTGGCCTCTGAAAGTGCTTAGATTATAGGCATGAGCCACGATGGCTGGCTGACCTTTTAAGACTAGAGTCATAGTTATTTTGAAGTCCATGTCTACTATTTTTACCTGGGCCATTCTTAAGTATAATTTTTTGATATTTTTACCCTTTGAAATGAGTAATTTTGTTCTTGCTTTTTTGGGTTGTATCATATTTTTTATTGAATTCCAGATTTTGTATAAAAAAACAGTAGAATGTGATTTAAATAGTATTTTCATTCAATAATGGATACACATGTTTTTGTGTCAAGTAACCATTCAGAATCTTAAAGAAAATTGATTGATTTATTATCAGAAATGTGATATATAGCATACAAGATAAGAAGTTTGAGCAATACATACGTTGAAATTGTGCTGATGAACTTCATTAAAATTGTAACTTCCTTAAAATTAAAATAAAATATTTAATTCAGGAACATATATTTCTGAAGTATCCCATTATACTGAATATTTTAGAGCAACAGTTACAATGGTATGTATATGGCAAGTAAACAGATTTTGAGCTTTTCTTGCAATAGTAGCAAAATAATAACAACATAAAAAAAAATCGTAATGGTAAAGTAGCTTATTTTCAGAGTGACCAGGAGTAACATTTTATATTCACTGTCACATGTAAAGTGAAAAGCAGTACAGAAAATGTATTTAACGGGAAATGTGGAAGAGGGTACTCCAGAGACAGCAGGGAGTTATAAAGGTCTAGGTCTGGACAATCACAGCATCATATCCCTGAATTATAGTGATTGACTTGGGACTGGTCACAGAACTCAAACCAAGACTATTAGCTCTAACAAGAGCTGTTTTGGGATCCTTTGCAGTTAGAACTAAAGTTGTAAAAAGATAAGACTAGATTGACTTGGTGCCATTATGTCACCCCAAAGGGTGAGCCTGAATTAAAACAGTCAAAACATAGAAAAGTGGAGTGATGAAGAGCAATATGATGCTGATAATATCATTTAAGTCTTTGGATTGAGCTATACCTAAAGAGCTTTTTCAGTTACAAGAACCAGCAGATGATTTTTTCCTATTTTTAAATGTAATTTAATTATTTATTTACATTTAAATCGACAGATAAAATTGTATGCATTTATTGTATGCAACATGATGTTTTGAAGCATGTATACATTGTGAAATGACTAAGTGCAATTAACATGTGCATTACCTCACATAGTTATTTTTGTGGTGAGAACACTTTACTTACACTCTTTTAGCATTTTATAAGAATACAATATATTAACTATAGTCACCATGTTGTGCAAGGGATCTCTTGAACGTATTCCTCCTATCTAACTGAAATTTTGTGTCTTTTGATCAATATCTCCTCAATTCCCTCCTTGCAATCACCTTCACCCCTAGTAATCACCATACTATTCTCTACTTCTACGAGATCAACTTTTTTAGATTCCATATGGTGAGATCATGCAGTATTTGTCTTTCTGTGACTTTCTTAATTCACTTAACATAATGTCCTCGAGGTTTATCCATGTTGTTGCAAATGACAGGATTTCCCTAATTTTTTATGGACAAATAGTACTCCATTGTGTATATGTAACATTTTCTTATCCATTCATCCATGATGAACACTTAGGTTGATTCCACATCTTGGTGATTGTGAGTATTGCTGCAATAAACAACAAAGTGCAGATATCTCTTTAAGATGCTGATTTCATTTCCTTTGGGTACATCTCATTGGTGGGATTGTTAGATCACATGGTACTTATATTTTTAATTTTTTGAGAAATCTCCATACTGTTTTCCATGGCTGTATTAATTTACATTCCCTCCAACAGTGTACAGGGTTCTCTTTTCTCCATATCCTCACTAACACTTGCTATCTTTTGTCTTTTTGATAGCAGCCATTCTAACAGGTATGAAGTGATATCTCTTTTCGGTTTTGATTTGAATTTGCCTGATGATTAGTGATGTTGAGCACCTTTTCATATTCTTCTCGGCCATTTGTATGTGTTCTCTGGAAAAATGCCAATTTAAATCCTTTGCCTATTTTTAAATTGGGGCTTTGGTGTGTTTTGTTTTGCTGTTGAGTTGACTGAGTTCCTTATATGTTTTGGATATTAACTCCTTATCAGATGTATAGTTTGCAAATATTTTCTCACACTCTGTAGGCTGTCTTTTGACTCTGTTAATTTATTCCTTTGCTTTGCAGCTGCTTTGTAGTTTGATGTAATCCCAGTTATCTATCTTGCCTTTGTTGCCTGTGCTTTTGGGTCATGTTAAAAAAAAATCATTGCCTAGACCAATGTCATGGAGCTTCCCCTATGTTTTCTTCTAGAAGTTTCATAGTTTTGGGTCTAACATTTATGGCTTTCATCCATTTTGAGTTGATTTTTATAAATGGTGGGAGATAAGGATCCAATTTCATTCTTCTGCATTTGGATATCCAGTTTTCCCAACACCATTTATTGAAGAGACTGTCGTTTCCTCAGTGTGCCTTCTTGGTACCTTTGTGAAAAATCAACTGACTGTAAATGTGTCAAAATGTGTACTTTGTTTTGTTCCATTGGTTTACATGTCTATTTTTATGCCAGTACCAGGCTGTTTTGGTTATTGTCACTTTGTAGTATATTTTGAAATCAGGTAGTATGATGGCTCCAAATTTGTTTGTTTATTCTGCTCATGATTGCTTTGTCTATTCGGGACCTTTTCTGGTTTCATATCAACTTTAGGATTTTTTTTCTATTTCTGTGAAGAATGAGCCAGGTATGGTGGCTCACTCCTGTAGTCCCAGCACTTTGGGAGGCCAAAGTGGGAGGATCATTTGAACCCAGGATTTTGAAAAATTAGCTGGGTGCAGTGGCATGCAGCTGTCATCCAGGCTGCTCAGGAGGCTGAGGCAGGAGGATCCTTTGAGCCCAGGAGTTCAAGACAGCAGTGAGCTATGATTGTGCCACTGCATTGCAGCCTAGGTTACAAAACAAGACCCCATCTCTTAAGAAAGGAAGAAAGAAAGAAGAGAAGAAGAAAGAAAGAAAGAGAGAGAGAAAGAAAGAAAAGAAAAGAAAGAAAGAAAAGAAGAAAAGAAAAGAAAGGAAGGAGGGAGGAAGGAAGGAAAGAGAGAGAGAAAGAAAGAAAAGAAAGAAAAGAAAGAAAGAAAGAAAGAAAGAAAGAAAGAAAGAAAGAAAAGAAAGAAAGGAAGGAAGGAAGGAAGGAAGGAAGAAAGAAAGAAAGAAAGAAAGAAAGAAAGAAAGAAAGAAAGAAAGAGAAAGAAAGAAAGTCATTGGTATTTTGGTAGAGATTGCATCGAATCTGTAGATTGCTTTGGATAATGTGGACATTTTAACAATATTAATTCTTCCAATCCATGTGCATGAGATCTCTTTCTATTTGTGTCTTCTTCAATTTCTTTCATCAGTGTTTTATAGTTTTTGGTGCAGAGATCTTTTACCTCCTTGGTTAAATTTATTTCTAAATATTTTTTTGTAGCTACTGTAATTAGGATTATTTTCCTAATTTCCTCTTCAGATAGTTTGCTGTTTGGGTACAGAAACGCTACTGATTTTTTTTTTTCCCCAACAAACGATTTTTAACTTAGGCAAATTTACACTGGGTTTTATCTCCTTTCAAAAAAATAAGGCTGATGGAAAATTCAAGAGTCAATGCTTTTTTTCTAAGAGAGAAAGACAAAAATAAATAACCTGGCATTAGGGTGTAGTATGGGCTGGAGAAAAGAGATGCTGGAGATAAGCACAGCAGCAAGAGCCAGGATGATAGAGAGAGAGAGAGAGAGAAAAAAAAAACCACTAAGAAACCAAAGATAAAGTGCTGAGTGGGAAAATATTACTTCCAATAAGGGAATCTGATCCAGCACAAAGTCTGGACTCTGGAGGAATGAGGCATGAGAAAGAAAAATATAGGTTAGCTCTTTTAAAGTCAAAGACATGAACTGTTTACTCCAAATTAGGGCAGCAAAGACCTGAGTTGCCGACTGTCTGGTGGTATCTTGCCTTTCTGTTAGGTAAGCACTAGGGTGGCTGAGCTGAAATGCTGCAAATGTGACATACCCGGTTTGGGGCTATGGTGTGCACCTGCTTGCACTATATGCATGGCATGCCCCAGGTGAGATTATCGTGTCTAGTTGGCTTGTCCTAGTGGCAGCAGGCGAGGTGTCCAGATCTGCACCTGAACTGAGGTATCTGAATAAGTGAGAGAGGAGAAATTCAAAAGGCTTTTCTTAAAGTGAGTCAATGAGACTGGTGGTGGGATGGATGAGGGACCTGAGGAAGAGAGAGGAGTAAATACTGATGCCAAGGATGCTAGCTTGGACTCTGGATGAACACTGACATGTATGACTTTGAGTTTAATAATTGCTAAGCTGTGATCAAAATTACGGAAAGCATTACATTGAAAGGCAAAACTCTAAGAAAACTTTAATATAGTATTAGTTGAAAAGTAAATGGGGATACCATGAAGATAACTAGAGCCATATTTGGTATACATTTAAAATGCTAGAATATGTCCTTTGGATGTGCTGTTTGCATATAGGGTGCACAGAAGGGGACTTTTATCTTGTTAGGTTTTATTTCAGATATATAATGGCTCTTTTTTTCCCCCAGTGAATTTGGGATGTTCTATGTGTTGCTTAACAGTAAAACATTTAAATGTTAAATTATAAATATGCAATCTGTGTTAGTATATATTGAGTACTTTCATTAAATTTCTGAAGATAAATACAACCATGTAATGTTTAATTTTGACTGTCTTGCAAACCACCTGAACATCAATTAACAGTCTAATAATAATAGTAACTAACAGTTTTGTGCTCAGGCACTGTTCTAAGTGCTACACAATCTGGTAACCTATTTAATGTTCACAACTACCCTACGAAGCAGGTACAATTAGTTCTCCCATTTACTGATGAGGAAATCAAATCACTGGGAAGTTAACTGAAGTCTCATAGCTAGTAAGTAGTAGAAACCAATATTAGATTCTAGGCAGTCTGATTCCAGAGCTTAAACTCAAACACTCGTCTTTACTGGCTACATGTTGTATATTCACACACACACACACACACACACACACACAATTTAACAAAACACTTATAAACAAAGTACTGTGAGATCTATAGATAAGAACATCCAGTCTTGCTGTTAGGAAATGTGGCTGGGAAAATAGAATATTTATATGTAAAAAGATAATAATAGAAGACAGAGTGTAGGAAGTGACAGATGGATGGCACAGACAAATCACTCTGCAGAGGTTGTGGAGAATGGGGCAGGGGTAGGTTACAGGACAGATGGTCTTAAACTGATGGATAGGACCTACCTGTACCATCTGGTTCCTGCCCACCTCTCTGAACTGATCTTCCTGACATTCACCAAATTCTAGCCACACTGACCTTCTTTGTGTTCCTCAAAATGCCACACTCATTTCTGTCTCACGGCTTCTACATTTGTTGTGTCTTCTGCCTGGAAGACTCTTTTCTTTAAATCTTGGCAAGGCAGCTTCCTTTATTATTCAGAAGTCAAGATTATTGTACCCTCTGATATGGTTTGGCTCTTTGTTCCCACACAAATCTCATCTCAAATTTTAATCCCCACATGTCTGGGGAGGGACCTGTAATCCCCATGTGTCAAGGGAGGGAGGAGATTGGGTCATGGGGATGATTTCCCCCATGCTGTTCTTGTGATAGGGAGTTCTCCTGAGATCTGATGGTTTTATAAGTGCTTGGGAGTTCTTTCTTCACTCTTCTCTGTGCTGCCGCCTTGTGAAGAAGGTGCCTGCTTCCCCTTCCCCTTCTGCCATGATTGTAAGTTTCCTGAGGCTTCCCCAGTCATGCAGAACTATGAGTCAATTAAACCTCTTTCCTTTAGAAATTACCCAGTCTCGGGTAGTATCTTTTAGTAGTGTGAAAACAGACTAATACACCCTCCTTAAAGAACTTCCTTGGTGACCCAAACTGAAATAGTGCTTCACTCCTACCCCAGTCCACTAGCCTGTTTAATTTCATTCATGACACTTTCCTTACCTGAAATTATCTGCTTGCTAACCTGCTTACGGTCTGTTTCTCTTCACTAGAATGAAAGCTCCATGAGCAAGGATCTATGATGCCTGTCTTGTTCTCATCTTTTTTATTTCTTCCCTCAAGTAGTTTCTGATTACTGATTACATTTCCTTTACCCTCTCCATTGCATATATTTAGCAGCCATTAAAGGTTTCTACCTCATCTACAATATCTTTCTGAGCTTACAGGCTATGAGGGAATGTCCCTCTTTGACCTGTTTTGAAGCCTTTGGCCTACGTATTTGCATATAAGAGAATATTTTTAAATGGTTCTCTCCTTCATATATTTAAAACATGAAATGCTCTGAATATCTGCTACCCAATCACATTTGGTGTAGCAGAAAAAGCTGGTTTTTTTTGTATTGATTCTTTTTAAAAAAATTTTAAATTTAAATTTCTTATTTATTTATTTGAGACGGGGTCTCACTCTATTGCCCAGGCTGAAGTGCAGTGGCATGATCTCAGCTCATTGAAACCTCCACCTCCCAGGTTCCAGAGATTCATATGCCTCAGACTCCTGAGTAGCTGGGATTACAGGTGCACGCCACCATGCCTGGCTAATTTTTTGTATTTTTAGTAGTGATGGGGTTTTGCTATGTTGGCCAGGCTGGTCTCCAATTCCTGGCCTCAAGTGATCTGCCAGCCTTGGCCTCCCAAAGTGCTGGGATTACAGGCCTGAGCCACTGCGCCCAGCCCGTAGTTGGTTCTTTTGAAATGTTCCTCTACTTTATAGGCCAAGCTGATTACATTTCCTTTACCCTCTCCATTGCATATATTTAGCAGCCATCAAAGGCTTTTCCTATTGCTTGGAACTTAATCGAATGATGTTTTTGTTTCTTTACCAACAAATGAACACAAGTGGCTTTTGAAAATACTCCAGAAAACAGTGAGCTCTAGGCAAGATTTTATTCTTCATGTATGATATATTTTGGTAATTAAGGAGTCAATTATTTGGCTAAGTGCTGACAGAAAAATGATGATTATTGTGTAGGATAAAGCTGTGAATTATAGAATACTTTCAACTCTGCTTAAAATCTAATTAACATTAATTTTGTTTCATTAATTTTCCCTGTGAAATTTACTAACTGTATGCAAAATGATATTTAATCTTCTTAATGGAGGTCTAGTGTATTCATTTCAATCCTATTCATAGGAATGTGGTTTGAAATGGCAAAGTAAATTATAGTTACGTTGAAAGTAATGAAGTAATTTTTATATAAAACTAATTTATAAACTATCACATTGTAATTATTAAAACACTCTTACTTTTACATGTTCCTGTTTTTAAAGTACTTTTGTGTGTGTGTGTGTGTGTGTGTGATATACATATCTATATGTACATATATGTGAATTCCCACAGCATCCTATGATACGAGCAGAACCATTAATTATTCTTTATCTCCATACTTATGTATAATGGAGTTTCCACGATGTTTAAAAACTTCCCCTAACATAAGGATAGTGGATCATGAAGTTCATAATTTGTGACTTTATCAAGTTCTAATTACTAGGGATACTTGTTGTTTTAGTTTGCTAGGGCTGCCATAACAAAGCATCAAGATTTAGTGGTTAGGCCAGGTGCGGTGGCTCATGCCTGTAATTCCAGCACTTTGGGAGGCTGAGGCAGGTGGATCACTTGAGGTCAAGAGCTCAAGACCAGCCCCGCCAACATGGTGAAACCCCGTCTCTACTAAAAATACAAAAATTAGCCCTACAAAAATTAGCCCGGCATGGTGGTGCATGCCTGTAATCTCAGCTACTGGGAAGGCTGAGGCAGGAGAGAATCGCTTGAACCCAGGAGACGGAGGTTGCAGTGAGCCAAGATCACGCCACTGCACTACATCCTGGGTAAAAGATTGAGTGGCTTAAGTGATAGAAGTTTCTTTTTTCACAGTTTTGGGGGTTAGAAGTCTCAGGTCAAGGTGTCAGCGGGGTTGACTGCTTCTAAAGCCTCTCTCCTTGGTTTGCAGATGGCTGCCTTCTCCCTGTGTCTTCACACGGACTTCCCTCTGAGCATGTGTATGTCCCAATTTTCTCTTCTTATAAAGACACCAGTCATGTTGGATTGGGGTCCACCCTAATGATCTCGCTTCTGCTTCTGCTTAATCACCTCTTTCAAGATCCTATCTCCAAATACAGTCACATTCTGAGGTACTGGAGATTAGGACTTCAATTTATGTATTGTTGCAGGATAAAATTCAACCCATAACACTTGTGTAAATTGTGAAGAAAACAGTAATTAATGTATACCTTGTTTTAAATTTTCTGAGTGAATGAGTTAAAGAGGCTATATGAAATAGTAAGTGCTATTTTAGCCAAGAAGATTATGTCTCAGCACACATGGTTTGTGTTTCAAAAATATTTCTTGAGTAAAATGTCTGATTTATCTAATATTTTTAATAATGCTATAACCTTTACTATTTTGATAATGGTAGTATTACCCAACATATATTGAGTCTTACTATGTACCAGACTGTTCTAAACATGTGCCCTGTATTAACGTATTTAATTATTACAAGCAACCTATGGAATACTATTATTGTCCTCATTTTAAAAATGTGGAAACTGGCCAGGCATGGTGGCTCACGCCTGTAATCCCAGCACTTCGGGAGGTTGAGGTGGGTGGATCACCAGTGGTCAGGAGTTCAAGATCAGCCTGGCCAACAGGGTGAAACCCCATCTCTACTAAAGAAAAATTAAAAAAATTTTAAAAAAGAGAGTACACTCTGTGTAAGAATGCTAAATGACTTGTCGAAGGTTATACAGCAATTAAGTAGCAGAATTGGAATGAAACCCAGGTTCTCAGGCTCTGGAACTTTTGATTAGCAGGCCAGTGGTTCTCAATGGGTGGGCTCTAGTTTCTGGCTAAAATGGAGTAAGAGGAAAAGATTTATCCTCCAATGTAGAACAACTAAAAAAACGTATCTAAATATGTAAAACAATGGATTGTAAGTCATTGGACTTCACAAAATGAAAGGCAGTGATCCCTGCGAGGAACTGTATAGTTGCCCCATTTTACTATGGAGAGAGAGAGTTCCCAGGCTTGATACTCAGGAAGGTGATACCTGACCCCTGCAGCCTGGAGTTCAGAACACAGCACTGAGAGTCCAGGGAGACCAACGCAATCAGAGTGCAGGGAAGAGGACAAGAGTACTCTGCACAGGGAGAGAGAAAGAGCTTCACAGACAGAGGGTTCCCTTGAATCATCAGAGGAAAACAGATTAGTATATAGCATGCAGAAACTACCCATGGCTGGGGAAAGAACCACTGAAGGACTAGAGGGAACAATTGCTGGAACTTATCTGGGACTGGGAATAGTTCCTTTCCCCAAATCATAACTCATGGGACACTGGGTAGAATATTCAGAAGAATTTTGACTCAGTGGTGGGGAAAAATTAGCCCTACACTAAGTTATGCTAGTTCTACCTTACCAAACTTAAAAGAAAGACCTGAAAGGGCCAAACTGTTTCCAAGTTGAAGGGGAAAGGGAATAAACATTCACGAATTACCGTCATCATCATGAAGAGACTCTGGATGTGAATCAGTAGCTACACAAGAACTTTCAGTGTCTCTGAGCATGGGAAGATAAAAAGATTTGCTTTTCATGCATGGAATTTAAATTTCCAATGTCATATATGAGCGGACAAAATACATTAGTGTCTGAGTGTTCCCAGAGCTTCTCCTCATTACCCCACTGAAAGGAGTCTATCCACCGAGTTTCTTCCCCTCCCCAGCTCTTCATAGAGGGTTCTGCCGGCCAGATTGGTTCAGAAAGAGGGTATTAAGAATTACCAGCTGGGTGCGGTGGCTCATGCCTTTAATCCCAGCACTTTGGGAGGTCGAGGCAGGCGAATCATCCTGATTAACACGGTGAAACCCCATCTCTACTAAAAATACAAAAATTAGCTGGGTGTGGTGGTGCACGCCTGTAGTCCCAGCTACTTGGGAGACTGAGGCAGGAGAATGGCGTGAACCCGGGAGGTGGAGCTTGCAGTGAGCTGAGATCATGCCACTGCACTCCAGCCTGGGCAACAGAACAAGACTCTGTCTAAAAAAAACCCCCAAAAAACAAAAAACAAACAAAAAAATACGTACCATGTGAATGATGAACACTTCAGAGTGTTTCATAACTGAAGCAAAGACCTTGAGATAGTGTTGGAATTACTGTTTGGTTGCTGGGTAGTATTTGTTTACCTCTCACACTACTTTCAGATGGGCTATGTTAGTGATAGCTTTAACCAGATTATAGATTTATTGATTGGGTAGATATTTATTAAAAATTAAGTGAGCAAATGCAAGCACTAGAACAACAGAGACAGTAAATTCTGATTTTTATTAAAAAGAAATATGCCAAAAACACTCTAAAATTTTACCGCAAATATACCTATCAATATATCAAAAGTGTACCATGTATGCTAACAGCCATATAAAATTACTAAAAGGATATATACAAAGCTATTGGTAAAAGGATATCTCTTTCACTGGGGACCAGGATTGGGCAGGTAAAAGGCAGTAGGAACATGGCAAGGAGATCCTTTCACTTTGTATTCCATATATTGATTAGTTGCTTGCATTAAATAAAACAAGAATTATAGTTTGTAATTAAAAATAAAACTAAATATTAAAAATTACCATCTTCCCAGTGTTCACAATTTTTTTTTTTTTTTTGAGACGGAGTCTTGCTCTGTTGCCAGGCTGGAGTGCAGTGGTGCGATCTTGGCTCACTGCACTCTGCCTCCTGGGTTCAAGCAGTTCTCCTGCCTCAGTTTTCCCAAGTAGCTGGGACTATAAGTGTGCCCAGCTAATTTTTTTGTATTTTTAGTAGAGACGGGGTTTGACCATGTTGGCCAGGATGGTCTTGATTTCTTGACCTCGTGATCCGCCTGCCTCAGCCTCTCCAAGTGCTGGAATTACAGGCGTGAGCCACCACGCCCGGCCCAGTGTTCACAATTTTTAAACATTTAACTGGAATAGTAAGTAACCAACAAGTACTTAGAAAGTGCTTAGTGTTTATGATTCCTGCCACCTCAGAGAGCTACATTTGTGTTCAATCTTTTGAAACTTAAATGTTTTCAATGTATGCAAATAATTATTATTAAGATTTTCCTAATTTCTTTGTTAAAATGGTTCATTTTGACGTTCTTTAGAGTTTGCATTTATTTTGGTTTTTGCCATGTTTCTTTTCTCTTAGAATAAAAACCAGCAGTCATTTTAATTACCCCTAATAATGTTCATGACTACTGCCTTGGCCTGTCTTCTGGTTTGGAACCTTTTCAAGGGCGAATGGGTATTTGTCTGGTGTTCCATGCATAACCTGTCCTTGTGCTACTTTTCCAATGTGGCAGGAAGGGAACAACTGTCATCTGTTCTGAGAATTCAGCACTGTGTCTGGCACTGTGGGAATTTACCCAGACTGCTTTGGGGCAAGACATCTGACACTTCATGATAATTGTAATTAACCAGAAAGACACTGGAATTGGAGGAATTGAAGGGAAATATGACAAGGGATTAAGACTTTGAGATTATTTTTGGAGCCTGGGTGACTTAAGCACATTTAAAAAGTTAGGTTTACTTATATATTATTATTATAATATTCTAAACCATAAGACATTTTCTAATAAGGATTCTAAGAGGAATGTGTAAACCTGGGTCATATTTAAATAAGGTTACTGAAAATATTAATGAAACCAATGACTGAGCATTTTACAAATGAGAACTGTATTGCTTTAAGTTGGAGAAAAGCTGCAAGCAAGACAACACATTTCTTCATTTGAAAACTCGTGTCCTTAAATGAGGGACATTGACAAATGAGTGGTGATAAAATGGTGGTCTATGTGCCATAAGGGCTTAGGTACATAAATTAATGTTGTATTAACCACAAAAATAAGGTTAAAAGATTGAAATGTAGCTTTCATGTGTCCATGTAAACAAGAGGCAGAAAAAAATCCTCAACAGTCTCTGATTAATCACTACATATAATCTAGAATGAATGTGAAATAACAAAAATCATGTTCGTTTTTATATTTTGCTTCGCCTTTGGGATGCAAAGTGATGGAGTAAGCTAGTTAGTGCGGCTCATTTCTGGTTGGAAGAACGCTAGAACCACCTAGTGGATTTTTCGTTTATTGCATGATCCCTACACTTGACTATTGCTAAATTGTAATTGCTGAGATAAGCCCTAAAGTAAAATCAGTGGTTATAATCTCTTTGTGGGTCGTAATAGAAATAGTAATTGTTAATCTTCAACAGACAGAGTTGTCCCTGAGTCCTTGAAGGGAAGTCCCTGCCCACCAAACACTTACCAACTAGCAGACTGCTGTATCTAGAAGCACAGGCAGAGTTAAACATTTGGCTGCTGAGATACACCGTGCAACTGGAGCTTTAAATTTCCTGTGAAAGTCAGAGAGCAAGGTAAACTGCAGCAATTCATCTGCATTCATGGCAGAGTCAGCCTTTTGGTGAGCAAGACTAGGGAACTCTGCAGAGCACAGCTAAGGGGCTACGCTAGCAGCTTGACCTTTGTATTCAATATAAATCTGTGGACACACCGGCGTTTCTAATCAATTTTCTTTTTGGAGCAAAATAGCTTATGTGGTTACAGCGTGCCCTGGCCATTCTGTTTCCCATCACTGAACCAACTGGGTCTCCACATCTTGGTGGTGATGACAGACGTTACGTATATTAGATTGAGATCTGGGTCAGAAAAATAGCAAATATTATGGGAAAGGATGCTTTATATTTTTGCAAAAGGTTATAAAATACCAAACTTTAGTAAATCCTGATTCTAGGTCAAAGGTTAACTCTTTATATCTATGATTTATTAGGTATCAAAAGAAAAAAGTCAGTATCTAATGGGAATGGAAAAGTTTCTGCTATTCTAACTTAAGAGCTGGTCGTCTTCTCCTAGTAAACTAACTGTTCAGCAAACGGGATGCTTCGGGCTGCAAGGTCTGTGCTTTCCAGCCAGCACCATATGTGAAGGGCATGTGGTTGGGCTGGGCCCTCCAAGGCTGCATGGCTTGGGTTGACTATAACCAGGAGAAACACACGGTGGCTACAACGGCTTCTCCTAACAATTCTCGTTTCATTCTCTCCTCCCACAGTGCGAAGGAGGCTAGGTGGATATTCTCTGGGGCTTGAAATTTCACACTGCAAATTTTACGAGAGTGATGATCTCTTCCTCACTCTTTAGAAGCCAAGATAGGAAACATTTCAGTTCACAAGAATAAAGCCCAATCCCTCTTCTTATGTTGGAATGTCCAATAAATTGCTAAGGAATGGGTGGGTAGAAAAAGAGGAAAGGAAGAAGAGAAACAGAGAGGAGAGTAAGGAAAAAATAGAAAAGGCAGAAAAAGATAATATACATGAGCAGCAACAAAAATAGTGACAAACAGAATGGACTACAGAGATAGGGGAGGGTAGTGAGGGGCTTCAGAGAAGTCAGGTGAAGGGCCTTCTTTTCTTTTCTTTCTCTCTCTCTCTCTTTTTTTTTTTTTGAGATGGAGTGTTGCTCTGTCACTCAGGCTGGAGTGAAGTGGCACAATCTCAGCTCACTGCAACCTCTGCCTCTGGGCTCAAGCAACTCTCTTGCCTCAGCCTCCAGAGTAGCTGGGATTACAGGTGCCCACCACCATGCCCCGCTAATTTTTGTACTTTTAGTAGAGACGAGGTTTTACCTGGTCTAGAACTCCTGGCCTTAAGTGATCTATGTTGTTGCAAATGGCAGGATTTTCTTCTTTTTTAAGACTGAATAATAAGTGGCCTCCCAAAGTGCTGGGATTACAGGCGTGAGCCACTGTGCCCGGCCAGGGCCTTCTTTTATAAAGAAGATTTTATTATATTGTGGTAAGAACACAACATGAGGTCTACCCTTTTAAAAATTGTGTGCATAATACAATATTATTAACTAGAGGCACAGGTTGTACAGCAGATCCCTAGAATTTATTCATCTTCATCCCTGTTGATTAGCAATTTCCCATTCCTGCACCACAGTCCTTGGTAACCACCATTCATTCTACTATCGCATTATGTGAGATGGACTATCCTAGATACCTCCTCAAAGTGCAATCATGCAGTATTTGTCCTTCTGTGACTGACTTATTTCACTTAGCCATAACATCATCAAGGTTCATTCCTATTATATGTGTCAACATTTTCTTCTTTTTAAAGGCTGAGGCTGAGTAATATTCCACTGTGTGTGTGTGTGTATAATATTCCAATTTATGTATTCATCCATTGATGAACATTTTGGTTATTTCCACATCTTGGTTTTTGTGAATAGTGCTGCAGTGAACAGTGGGATACTAGTATTTCTGAGATCCCGATTTTAATTTTTTGTGTTTTTTTTGAGACAGGGTCTCGCTCTGTTGCCCAGGCTGGAGTGGTGGCGCCATCTCGGCTCACTGCTGCCTCAATCTCCTGGGCTCAAGTGATCTTCCCACTCAGTCTCCCGAGTAACTGGGAGTACAGACCACCGTGCTCAGCTAATTTTTGTTTATTTTTTTGTGGAGACAAGGTGTCACTATGTTGCCCAGGCTGATCTCAAACTCCTAGACTGAAGAGATACTCCTGTCTCAGCCTCCTAAAGTGCTGGGAATACAGGCATGAACCACCACCCCAGGACCCAGTTTCAGTTATTTTGGATAAATACCCAAAAGTGGGATTGTTGGATCATCTGGTAGTTCTATGTTTTCAATATTTTAATTTTTCCCAGCTTTTCTGAGGTATAATTGACAAATAAAAATTGTATATATTTGAGGTATACTATGTGATAATTTAATATAAATTGTGAAATGATTACCACAATCCAGTTAATTGACACATCTGTCATTTCACATAATTACCATTTGTGTGTGTGTGTGTGTGTGTGGTGAGAACATACAAGATCTACTTTCTGAGCAGATTTCAAGCATGCAGTATGGTATTGTTAACCGTAATTATCATGCTGTACTAATATTGAATCCCTAGAACTTAATTCATCTTACAATGGAATGTTTACATCCTTTGGTCAACATCTATTTCTCCTACCTCTGGATCTCTGGTAACCAATTTCTACTCTCTGTTTCTAAGAGTTCAACTCTTTTAGATTTCACGTATAAGTAAAATCAGACAGTATTTGTCTTTCTTTCTTCATCTGGCTTATTTCTTTTAGCATGATGTCCTTCAGATTCATCCATGTTGTTGCAAATGGCAGGATTTTCTTCTTTTTTTAGACTGAATAAGATTTTATTTGTATGCATACACATTGTCTTTATCCATCCGCCTGTGATGGACACTTAGGTTGTTTCCATACCTTGACCATTATGAATAATGCTGCAATGACCATGGGGACACAGATATTTCTTCAAGATACTGATTTACTTTCCTTTGGATATAGACCCAGAAGTGGGATTGATTTTACTATATAGCAGTGTTGTTCTTAACTTTTTGAAGAACTGCCATACTATTTTCCATAGCAATGGCACCATTTTGCATTCCCACAAACAGTATGCAAGGGTTCCAATGTCTCCACAACCTCACCAACACTTGTCTCTTTTCCTTGGAGCTTTTTGTCACTTATACCCCAGCTTCCCCCAGCCTGAAGCATAGTTGACAAAGATTGTATATATTTACAGTGTACAACATGGTGTTTTGATATATGCATACACTGTAAAATGATTCAATCAAGCTAATTAACATAGCTGAACACTTCATGTACTTCTCTCTCTTTTTTTGTGTGTGATGAGAACATTGGTTTTTTGATAGGCATCCTAATAGGTATGAGGTGATATCTCAATGTGGTTTTGATTTACAGTTTCCTGACTAGGTGATGTTGAGCATCTTTTCACACTCATGTTGGCCATTTGTATGTCTTCTTTGGAAAAATGTCTTTTCAGGTCTTGAGCCCCAATTTAATTAGGTTATTAGTATTTTTGCTCTTGAGTTTTAAGAATTCCTTGTATAGTTCAGAAATTAACCCCTTCTCCATTATATAGTTTGCAAATGTTTTCAACCATTCTGAGGTTGTTCTTTCATTCTGTTGTTTCCTTTGCTCGCAGAAGCTTTTTAGTTTGATGTAGTCCCATTTGTGTATTTTTGCTTTTGTCGCTTTGCTCTTGGTGTCATATCTATGAAATCCTTGCCAAGATCAATGTCATGAAGATTTTCCCTTATGCTTTCTCCCAGTAGTTTCACAGTTTCAAGTCTTACATTTAAGTTTTTAATCTACTTGGCATTGATTTTTGTGTACAGTGTAAGATATGGATCCAAATTCATTCTTTTGCATTTGGAGAGCCAGTTTTCTCAACACTGTTTGTTAAAGAAACTGTCTTTTGCCCATTGTATATTCTTGGCACCCTTGTCAAAGATCAATTGATCATATATACATGGGTTTATTTCTGGGCTCCTGATTCTGTTCTATTGGTCTATAGTCTGTCTTTATGCCAATACCAAAGTGATTTAGTTATGGTTGCTTTGTAATGCATTTTGAAATCAGGAAGTGTGATGCCTCTAACTTTGTTCTTTCTCAAAATTATTTTGGCTACTCGGGGCTTTTGTATTTCCATATAAATTTTAGAATTGTATTGCCTATTTCTATAACAAATGCCATTGAGATTTTCATAGGAATTGCATTGAATCTGTAGATTCCTTTTGGAAGTGTGGATATTTCCACAATAATAAGTCTTGCAATCCATGAACCAGGATGAAGGGCTTCTGTATATAGGGCATCGGTTCTCAAGACTGGCTGCTGGACTTCTCAGAGCCCATGAAGATAATAATGAGACACTGTTAGTTATTTTTAATATTTTAAATCTTGATATTCTATCTTTTAACATTTATAGGAATTCGAAATGGCATATATATGTGTGTACCTATTTGCTTCATGGCTCTGCGAAGGCAGGACCATGTCTCTTTCACTCACCATGGAACAACCAGCATCACTGTTGTGCAGGAGAGCCTGATGGTTTGAGCTGCATGCATGTGCAGACCTCCTGGTTTGCCATCCTGCTGCAACCACTACCGATGGCACATATACCACCTATTGGCTGAGCTAACAAACATTCCAAGCCCCGTTTTGCCTTGTTGCCTTCCATTATAGAGGCTTGTACAAGAAAAAAAAAACTACATTTTACTTTCCTACTCTCTTGCTGCTAGTGGATGTTCAAATGACACAGACTTGGTCAATGAGGGGTGAGCAGAAAGCTGGTGAAGGATTCTGGAAAGGCTTTGAGTTCCTGCTGAAAAGGAAAAATGCAGGTGACAGATGACACTACCCTCTCTCTTCTTAACTTAAACGTGGATGTGATGCTTGGATACAGGGCCGCCATTCTGTGCTCGTGAGGGAAAGAGTCAGTCAATTCTCAGAGCGAGCAGCCCTAACACCGTGGAGCCATGGAATGAACACTGGGAACAAATGACCTCCCAGCTGATTGTTATACGAGAGAAATAAATGTCCATTTGTTTCAGCCATTGTGCAACGGGCTTTCTGTTCCTTTTCAGCAAAATGTTCCTATTGTAGCAGTTTTGTGACTTCGAGCAAGTTCCTTTACTCCGTTTTAATGTTCCCATTTAAAAACAGGGATTATACCAATATCTTCCTCATAGCATTGTTTCAAAGACTAAATGAGATAATATATGTAAAGAGCACAGAGTAAGCACTAGATAGGGACAAATTACTATTTTTATTACTATTTTGATGATGGGCCCTTAATAATTCTTAGTTGAATAAGTGGAGTAGGTCAAACCCAAAGGGTATGGCTTTAACCCAAGGCAGCAATAAGATAACTCATTTTTTTCTGTTTGAGAAAAATGAGAGAAGGTGGATAAATGAGAGGAAGGTGGAGTGTGGGGAAGGAGGCAGCGCTGAAGTGGAGCCAGGTGGGTGTGCTGGGCTGGGGGGAAAATGCCCCATGAAAATTTCCCATGGTGGACGGTCAATGTGTTGGGGCCAACATATTGACCATGTGTGGTCCAGGCATGCCAGCATCAAGCAGACACAAAATAAACATTTTTTTTTTTGGCTCATTGAATAAATGAATGCATTGTGAGGGTGTTCGTTAACAAAGAAATTGCCATCTCATCCTTAAAATTGAAGAGATAGAAGTGAGAAGGCAGAAGGTTTTTCTGCAGTGTCACCCGCACGCCTTTTATAATATTTGCCTGGAATTATGTGGGTGAAGATGCATTGCTCAATAATTGCCTGTGCGCTCGCAAGGAGCAGAGGAGAACATCCGGTGGGAGCAGAAGCAGAGGCAGAAAGAACAGATTTCCCACGGAGTAAAATATTCTGTTCTCATAAAAAGTCCCTTGCTGTAACAAACGAGAAAATGAAAAGGAGAGCCTGTAGAAGACAGGCAGACACCTCCTAATAGGCACATCTCTCCCAAGTTTCCCACCAGGGGCCAGCTGTTCATTAAACAGGGAACAAATGCAGGAGCATGACTGTGATGGGCCCCATTCCACAACCCAGTGCTGGGACTGCAGTGTGCTCAGAAGAGCATCGCTGTTGGTGCTGTGGCCCGGTGTGACAGCAGGGCTGGCATGTCAGAATCGCCCTGCACAAATAGCTCCTGTGCAGCTGCTCTCAGCCAAACCTGCTCTGAGGAGGCTCAGCGCATTCTAATCCTTCCTAAAAACATGGACAGAAAGCAACGGAAATTTGACACATATAAAAGGTTTAGTCATGGGGTTTTTAAATGGATGCCTCCATGAAAGGATCAACTCAGATGGCCACGTTTCTGAACATTATTTACATCACAACTTGACATAAATGCCTCAGATCCAGCTATTTTGTTCCCCATCCTCTTTTTACATATCTCCTTTTCCCTCTCGATTGCTTTAGCTTGTATCTTGCATGCACTTTTAAATGTGGTAAGCAAATAGAAAGCAAGACCCATTTGAATAGTGAATGGACTTGTATTCCTATGTAGGAATGTGTAGTTGCCCTTGGGTTCTGTCAGGTATAAGACTCATAAAATAAAACCTTAACATAGATGGAACACACACACACACACACGCACTTGCACCACTTAAAGCAGATGTGAGTCAAAAACATATGCTGATGAACTCAATTTGCTGATGGCATTCTGAGCAGTGAGCCCACTCAGTAGGGCTGAAGGGTTGGCATAGCAACTCTTCCTGGGAAAAAATAGACAGCTGGAATAAACCATGATGATGAAAGTCTTCTTCCAATGACTGAAGAAGTAGAGAGAAATTGCCATCTCTTCTAACCCCTTCAAGCAAAGCACCTTGGTTGAGGTCTACAAACTAGGAGCTTATAAATTAGAAGTTCATGTGGTTTCCTAGGTCAGATTCTATACCTTGGGTTATATTCCAACTCAGAAACACTTTCAGACAGACTGCATGGGGCTGTGGGGAAAGAGAGAGCAGAAACCTTCAAAAAGCGTGGAGCTTTGACCAAAGTTTATTTCCTTAACTTATCCTAAGGCTGAGTGACGACTTGTTTACTCTAGCTGTAACTTACTCCATCACATAGCACCAGTACTTTGAGAAATTAACTTATTCATTCTCAATTATTTATCAACTATCCAGCACTAGCAATAGGGACACAGTCCCTGCTTGTGAGGGATTCATGGTTAGGCAGACAGCACCCTGAGTATATTAATTAAGATCTGATCCCATATTAGAATCCTACGCACAAGAGACTTACTGCCTCTTCCTCCTCATTCCTGTAAACATTTATCTGGGACCCATCTTATGTGGACTGTGCTGGGTGCAATGCCGCGGGATAAAGCAAGTTAAATGGCAACAGTCCTATTCAACAGGCCAGGGATTCAAGATCAGAAACACCCTTTCCCTCTTGTTGCAAATCCTGCTATGTGTGGGCTCAGTCCCAGACTGTCTCTGAAATCTCAGAAATGTGCAAAGGCTAAGGATGTCAAATCGACTTTGAGATATGCCTGTAGACTGATAACAATAGTGACGATGATGATATTAGTTAATACAATAAAGCTAATACTGTGCTATTGTTATGTACCAGGTGCTGTTCTAAGTACTTTAAATATCTCATCTCACATACTCTTCTGTCATTTAGTATGCATACCATTATTCTCCTTCCCATTATCCATATGAGGAATGCAAGGCACTGAGTTAAAACCGCTTGCCTTTAACTGTTCATCTATCAGGCAAGCTAACCCCGGAGCCTACATAAATTCTTAACTATTAAATAAGCTATGCCACTTCTCAACCACTCTGCTGAAAACTATACAAACTGACAGGTCCTACAATTAAAACCCAAAATAGATATAATAAAGCATAAAAATCAGTTAGGAATTTTCTCTTGCTTTTGCTCTGCTGTTATTGTTGTTCTCCAGATAAGTCCCATTTTAAAATCCACAGTCACCTTAAGGATGTGATGTGGGAGCTGGAGCTGTCTGCCTACCCACCAGCTATTTTTAAAGGAAGATGATCAGGAACTAGTTATGAAAGAATCAGATTGTTTAATCTCGTACCACAGAACTTGAGAAACTATAGACTTGGTGAGTTGGAAAATATGTAGGCAGAAGTGATGTCTCTATGGAAACAGATGTGAAGATTCAAGTAAATACTAGGCCTGTTGGACTTTTTATGAAGATAGCAGAAGCTTTTTCCCCCCTCTTCTTCTATAATCTGTTTATTGAGAAATGTGACCATGGTGAGGAGCAAGCTAGAGACACATTTTTATCTCTAGTCACTGCTTCCAACTCTGCTATGTCCAGTCTCCCAACTCTTCTAGACATCTCTCAATGACATCTTGGACAGGAACCATAGTCACTGACAGTCTAGTCCAGCCTTATATCATATGTAACTGCATATCCAGTTCAAGATTTTCCATTGTTCCATTGATGGCTACACTTATTACTCAAGGATCTATTGTGGGCATGCTTAGGGGTAACTCTTTCATCTTGGAGAGTGGTGTGGGAATGTTCTTGTTCTAGTATACTTCGTCCCAAAGACCCAATTCCTCCTGTTTTGGGGACTGGGAGAGAAGATGAGATGGGTTAATGTCTCTTGGCTTTCTCTATTGCTTTTGCCGTCTCTCTAGCACACCCTAGCGACCATTAAGACTCTTGTGGGGCAGATATCTACATGTTTTCTGTCTTAGGGACATGACATGTTCTTCAACGTCCCTCATGAGAGGCGTGACTCTGGCTCAAACATGTTCAGCCCCCTTCAGCTGTCCCAGCCCCCCACCCCCCATCAGCTCTAACTGCACTGCTTGCATTTTTCTTGCCTGGTGGGCTGCCTTACTGGCACGTGGAGGAGTGCTGATATAGTAGGAAGAGTTTTGCTACTTCTTAGTAAGTCCTGAAAAGGTATCTGGTGGGTGCTCTGTTTGTAATAAGATACTTAGCACCTTTTCCCCTCTGAGCTTTTGCCCCTAGGTTTCGGTTTTAAAAAAAAAAAAAGTTAATTTTTTTTTTTTTTTTTTTTTTTTTTTGAGATGGAGTCTTGCTGTGTCACCCAGGCTGGAGTGCAGTGGTGAGATCTCGGCTCACTGCAAGCTCCATCTCCCGGGTTCATGCCATTCTCTTGCCTCAGCCTGCCGAGTAGCTGGGACTGTAGGCGCCTGCCACCACACCTGGCTAATTTTTTTTTTTTTAATTTTTAGTAGAGATGGGGTTTCACTGTGTTAGCCAGGATGGTCTCGATCTCCTGACCTCGTGATCCACCCACCTCGGCCTCTCAAAGTGCTGGGATTACAGGCATGAGCCACCACGCCCGCGTAAAAGTCAATTTTTATACCCTATTATAATGATAAACTTTGATTGGAACTTTGGGGATAAGAAAGCATCAAGGTGTTTCTCTCTCCCTCTATTCCTCTTTTTCCCTCCCTCCCTCTCTCCCTCCTTCCTTTGCTCCCTTCTTTCCTTCCTTTCCTTCTTCCAAATAGCAACCATGTAATCTAAATTATGAATGATAAAAAAGCCTAGCAAATCAATTTTGCCTTAATACCAATGAGAGAACTTAGAGCAAAGGAATTCGGAATATTATAAGAACTTTAGTTTCCTGAGAATTTTGGTGGTATTACCACCTGCTCCAATCATAGACTGCACTTTTTCATGCCCAGAGCAATCAGCCACTCAGGACTTTCTCACGGTTGGAGCTCAACCTGCTCTTATTTTGTTCTGACCTTTCCAGCTCTGAATGCTTGATTGCTGGTCCAAGAGTGTAATTTAGGTAGATAGGCTGAACTCACATCATCCTTCTTACAAAGTGCTATGGAAATACCCCAAAAATATAAAAGAAAAAAATTTAAAACACTATAAAAGGGCACTATTCACGTGCTGCAAGATCTCATGGAGAAGAAGATGGAATAAGTGGAGGATAAGCTTGCTCTGCGTTCATCATCAAAGAAAGGAAAGACTGCTTGTGAAATGACCCCTAGCGGAAACTCACTGGTGCTTTCAAGTTCAGGGTGGCAGGGTTGAAGGTGAGAGTTAGTTTCAGGGAAGATGGTGGAGAAAAATGTTTGGCAGTATCTGGACCCCAAAGGATTACACAGGATGCTGGAGCCTGCATGGACTAGGAATATCATTAGTTCAATCATGGTCTACATTTGGCAAGGAAGATGCATTGAGAATAGGTGACGGGCATAGTCAAGACCGACGCTAAATGTCATTCCTGATGGAGGAATTATGGAGTCTACTTGAGGCTGCCATGAAAAGCAAAGCAAAGAATCTGTTGGGACAACTTGTTCAGCCTTAGACTATAGCTGCCTCTTTACTTATCTATGCCTCTAGATCACTCAGAAGCAAAGGAAAAATTAAATAAATCTAAACGTTCTCATTCTTTCACTGTGGTCTTAAAAGTTTTGAACACAATCTCCCAGAAGAATCGATTTCTGATATTGGAATCTTTGTAAGCATGAACAGAGAGAAGGGACTGGACAGATGAAAAGGGTTTGTAGTTCAAAGAAGAGGGGCATTGTGGGGAACTGATGCTGAACTCTCAGTTCTATGCCCCCCAGATTTCCTTCTTCAGTTATGATCCCTGCAGAATCAGCATCCACCTGCGACTCTCCTTTATCCATTGAACTCCCTATTTTGGAGAGGAGAGGCACATTTTCTACTTTATGTAGCTCTCCAGCCCATGATCTCCTGTGGTCAGGGGCTAAGGATTCCTTTCCCTGTTTCCTACTAATGCATAACTCTCTCTCTCCATAAGGCAGGGTGGACCTGGCATTCAGAAAGTTGAGGAAGCTAGGCAGAATGTGAAATGAGTGAAGGGAATTGAAGGGTGCTGGATTTGTTGTTCCACCATTAGGTAATTAGCCCCCTGGCTCTTAAAGGATCACATCACTTTTCTTTGTTAAGAGTTGAGTCATCTATGCAAACAAACAAACAAACAAACAAACAAACAAACAAAAAAACCTGAGTGAATTGAAACCAGAATCCTTATTAGTTATCACCTCAGGAGCTATAACAGTGTTCCACTTCAATTAGAGCAAAGCTCACTGGGAATGTGTGTAGGATAAAGAAGGTGTTGGAGGTAATAGACATTAAGGAAGGGGCCAGGAGCTGGGGGGAACCCAAGAGAGGTGAGAGGATCTCAAAAGTGATCTTTGCGTATTGCCAATTGTGACTGAGGCCTCGGCCCATCGTTTAATATTCTTTGTCAATCTTGGGAGAGGCAGAGGAGTGTGATGATTAAGAGCATGGACTCTAAAGCTAGACTTCTGGGTTCATAAAGGGTAACAGCTTAGCTCTGCCCCTTCCTACCCTGGGGACTTTGAGCAAATAATTTAACCGCTCTGTGCTTTTTTCCTTCATTTATAACAGGAGCAATATTGGTCCCTGCCTGAAAGGCTTGTTGTGAGGATTAAAGGAGTTAACACACATAAAGTACTTAGAAGAGCACATGGCGTAGAGTAAATGCTAGTTGTTATTAGTATGTTTTCAATTTCACAAAGGGACTTAGAAGGTCAGGACCCCTACTTACTCCTAGGAGCCACTGGGGAAGGAGTGAGGACCAACATATATTGCATATGTATGCCCCAGATACTGTATATAAAATATCTCATTTAAACCTCACATATTGATGAAATAGGTATTATAATACCCCTATTTTGCAGGTGAGAAAACTGTGTCTCAGAGGGTAAGAATCTGGCTCAAGGTAATACAGCTAAAAAGTGATAAAGTTATCTATGATATCCCACGATGTTACACAGTTCTCTTTGGAAATAAAAATATAAACAAATGGTACAGGCAGATTAAGAGCAACTCCAGCATTATTATTATTATTATTATCATTATTATTTTTTTGAGACAGGGTCTCACTCTGTTGCCCAGATTGGAGTGCAGTAGTGCGATCATGGCTCACTGTAGCCTTAGCCTCCCTGGGATCAGGTGACTCTCCCACTTTCAAGTAGCTGGGACTATAGGAGTGAGCCTTTTTTTTTTTTTTTCTTTAATAGAGATGAGGTTTCACCATGTTGCCCAGTCTGGTCTTGAACTCCTGGCCTTAAGTGATCCACCCACCTTGGCCTCTCAAAGAGCTGGGATTACAGGCTCCAGCAACAAATGTTTCCAGTAGTTATCCTCACAGAAAATGAAAACAACTCTTATCTTCTTGACTCAATGCTCACCTTCATCTCCCACCCTGACTGCAGCCTATTATCTCTGCAGTCAGCTGACTTTTAGTCCAGATACCTTGACTGAGCAGATTCATAGAGGAAACTGACCCACAGAAACTGAGAAATAAATGCATGTTGTTTGAAGCTGCAAAATTTGTGATAATTTGTTATACAGCCATAAAAATGAAAAAGACCAAATAGTCATATCCTGAATGATTAAAAATTGGTTGCATAAGTGAATGTATTTGAGTTGGAAGATTTGGGGTTTTCACATGAAAAACCAAGTGTGACTAAAATAACCACAGAATAGCTATTTTGGAGTTCCGATACTCGAACACTTGCTAGTTGAAGGAGTGCTAAGATTATGGATATAACAATTGATTCCAGGGTTTCAAAACTTATTCCCTGTAACCGTAGGAAAGCTGAAATTCTGGCTATAGAGAAAAGGCTATTTTCCTCTCTCTTGAAATAATTGATACTATTCATTGCACTGTCAATAGCCAAGAATATGCTAGAAATTACAACGCGCTCACACATACGGGTATTTTTGCTATGATGCAACACATATGTTTCTAAAATTCATTGTGTTTTGCAAAATCAAGCAATAGAAAAACAAAGGGCTTATAAGGAAAATAGGGTTGGGGCACAATAGTCACAAACTCAGCAACACAAAACAAAAAGATAAAATCTAATCAAATTGTGGCAGCACAGTTTTACACATGTCAAATTGGTAAGAAATATGTAAATACTACAAAAATATGACACTTTCCTTTGATAAAGACTTTAAATTTGCTTGTGAAAGTGGGAGTCAGAGTGTCGCAGCTTGTGAGTTTTTTGTGAAATTGTGGAAGGAAGGTGATCTGAAATCAAGGGAAAGTTGTATCACCGATGTGGATGGATATGGCCCATGAGGGTGGTGGACTGAGATAGCTGACATGTTTCAGGTACGTGCATGTCTGTTTTGTGCATTCCTACTTGGCTGGGTTTAGGTGGGTGCAATTTTCTGTGTTTCCCTAGTTTTTCTCATAGACTAAATAGTGCATCAGCAACCCAAAATTTGTGTTATGCTCAAAATATTCTCTAATAATATATATTGATTATTTTGGAATAACTTGTGTCTTTAAAACTAGTGTTAAAAAGCAAAACTGACCAGATGTTATTTCATTTGAATCTTGCAATAAAAGCAATAAATAGACATGAGGAAACAGCTTTAGACATAAAGCTAGTAAACAGTCAAGGCAGATTGAACTGAGGTCTTCTGCCTCTGTGCTTTTCCCACTAGGCCACTCCAGGAATGTCACAGTCTAGCATATTTGAAATATGTGTGATGTTATAGTTTCACTACTGCAATTTCTAAGAATTTAAATTTTCAATTAGACATTTCTTTTACTACCAAGAAGTATCCTGATCCAGAAGTACTATTCTCCCAGCCATGGAGAGTTCCTCCAAAAGATAAAATTCTGTCTTTGCTAATGAAAACACAGATAAAACTGTATCTATCAAGAGTTTCATGATTTTATTAGGTATTTCCCACCATGTTTACGATACAACTCAAAATCGATGTCAAGTTTTTTACTCTACTCTTTTCCCAAGTTCACTCACTATAAATTGAATTTCATTTTCCTGCACTTAGGTTGTATTTTTTGAACCATTGATTTTGCTTATATTAGTTTTACTATGATATTCCTCGATTTGTTTTAAAAAATTAAGATGCCTCTTGCACAAATTCATTTTATAATTTAATAACTCACTTCAAAATGTTGAGACTCTGTTAATTAGAAGAATAGTATCAATTCTAGGATTATGAAGATCCTGTTTACCACAAAGAGCCCCACAAAGGTCTTTTCTCCCTCATTCCCAAGTAGTTTAACTTAATGAATTCTTCTGGTAGAACTTTGTTTAGATGGACTTAAAGCAGGTAAGAGTTCTTTTTAAAATACTTGTGGGGTGCATGAGTGTGCAAACAAACTAAAAAGCACATATTGGCTCAGGAAAGGTGAGGGGAAATGATAATTTTCAACAGTCCAAAATAGCCATCCTGGGGCTTACAGAAAGTATGGTGGTAGTAGAAAGTATGGTAGCCTAACTCTAAGCCTAACAGTAACACAGTCATTAAACCTGGGTGCCCAGACACATTCCATTAGAGGAATTTGGCAACAAAATTTTGCTTTTCTAATTCTGAGTAGATAAAAACAATAATCCCTTAATTTATTAGTCTATTTATCACATTTATTAAGCATTTCCTATGTCCTAAGAACTGTGCCACAAGACAAGGATGGCCTCTCTTACCACTCCTATTCAACATAATATTGGAAGTTCTGGACAGGGCAATCAGGCAAGAGGAAGAAATAAAGGACATCCAAATAGGAAGAGAGGAAGTCAAACTATCCTTGTTTGCAGATGACATGATCGTATATCTAGAAAACCCCATAGTCTCAGTCCAAAAGCTTCTTAAGCTGATAAACAACTTCAGCAAACTCTCAGGATACAAAATCAATGTGCAAAAATCACTAGCATTCCTATACACCAACAACAGTCAAGCTGAGAGCCAAATCGTGAACTCTTTCATGACTGCCACAGAAAGAATAAAATACCTAGGAATACAGCTATGTAGGGTGGTGAAAGATGTCTACAAGGAGAACTACAGAATTACAGATCACTGCCCAAAGAAATCAGCGATGATACAAACACAGGGAAAAACAATCCATGCTCATGGATAGGAAGAATAAATATTGTTAAAGTGGCCATACTGTCCAAAGCAATTTATAGACTCAATGCTATTCCTAACAAACTACCATTGACATTCACAGAACTAGGAAAAAAAACTATTTTAAAATTCATATGGAGCCAAAAAAAGAAAAAATCCAGAATAGCCGAGGCAATCCTAAGCAAAAAGAACAAAGCTGGGGGCACCAGGTTATCCAATTTCAAACTATACTACAGGGCTACAGTAACCAAAACAGCATGGTAGTGATACAAAAACAGACACATAGACCAATGGAACAGAATAGAGAATCCAGAAATAAGACTGCAACCTACAACTATCTGATCTTTGACAAACCTGACAAAAACGAACAATGGGGAAAGGATTCCCTATTTGATAAATGGTGCTGGGATAACTGGCTAGCCATATGTAGAAGACTGAAACTGGATCACTTCCTTACACAATATACAAAACTAACTCAAGATGAATTAAATACTTAAATGTGAAATCAGAAACTACAAAAACCCTGGAAGACAACTTAGGTAATACCATTCAGGACATAGGCATGGGCAAAGATTTCATGATGAAGATGCCAAAAGCAATTGCAACAAAAGCAAAAATTGACCAATGGGGTCTAATTAAGCTAAAGAGCTTATGCACAGCAAAAGAAACTACCAACAGAGTAAACAGATAATTTACATAATGGGAGAAAATTTTGCAAAGTATGCATCTGACAAAAGTCTAATATCCAGCATCTATAAGGAGCTTAAACAAATTTACAAGAAAAAAACAACCCCATAAAAATGTGGGCAAAGGACGTGAACAGATACTTTTCAAAAGAAGACATATATGTGGCCAACAATCATATGAAAAAAGCTCAACATCACTGATCATTAAAGAAATTCAAATCAAAACCACAGTAAGATACCCTCTCCCACCAGTCTGGCTATTAGTTAAAAAATAACAGATGCTGGCGAGGTTGTGGAGAAAAAGGAACACTTATACACTGTTGGTGTGAGTATAAACTAGTTCAGCCATTGTGGAAGACAGTGTGGCCCTTGCTCAAAGACCTAAAGACAGAAATACCATTCTACCCAGCAATCCCATTACTGGTTATATACCCAAAGGAATATAAATCATTCTATTATAAAGACACATGCATGCGTATGCTCATTGCAGCACTATTCATAATAGCAAAGACATGGAATCAACCTAAATGCCCATGAATGATAGACTGGATAAAGAAAATGTGGTACACATACACCATGGAATATTATGCAGTCATATAAAAGAATGAGATAATGTCCTTTGCAGGGACATGGATGGAGCTGGAGGCCATTATCATTAGAAAACTAACACAGGAACAGAAATCAAATACCACATGTTCTCATTTTTAAGTGGGAACTAAATGATGAGAACATATGGACACAACACACTGGAGCCTTTCGGAGGGCAGAGGATGGGAGGAGGGAGAAGATCAGGAAAAATAACTTAATGGGTTTTAGGCTTAATACTTGGGTGATGAAATAATCTGTACAGGTAACCCCCATGACAGAGGTTTACCTATGTAACAAACTCGCACTTGTACCGCTGAGTATAAAATAAAAGTTAAAAAAAAAGAACTGTGCCAGATGTTGAAGGAAAATAGTAAGATCTTAAGAAAACAGCTTCAAGTTTATATATCTATGGTCATTCAGTCTAGGACACTGAACACTTCCTTTAGTAGCTCACTTGAATAAACATCTAGAATTAAATAGGAGAAAAAGTTTTCCTATAGAGTTATACCAGGCTTTACATGATCGGTAGTCTTTGTTCTTCACAAACCAGTTTATTTTAATAGATTTCTCAGGTAGAGTTTTATGAAGGCCTCAAAGCAATTAAAACTTCATTTTCAGGAAGGACAATTTTATACTTACCAGAAAATTACAGCTAACATGAATTTCTTTGTTAGACACTTGTTATAAAGGATGTTTGAGAAAATTCTGTACTAGAACCCATGACACCCCTAACATAGCTATGCCATTATTTTTTTCTTCTCAAATGAACAGATGAATTTTGTAAGCAAAGTAGGATACCATGATTGACAGACCTTTTTGTAAGGTATACTCAGATTTGCTGAAAGAGCTTACATAATTCAGTCTGGATGCAGTGGCTCATGCCTGTAATCCCAGCACTTCTGGAGACTGAGGTGGGTGGATCACTTGAGATCAGGAGTTTGAGACCAGCCTAGCCAGCATGACAAAATGCTGTCTCTACTAAAAATACAAAAATTAACCAGATGTGGTGGCACATGCCTGTAATTTCAGCTACTTGAGAGGCTGAGGTAGGCGACTCACTTGAAGCTGGGAGATGGAGGTTGCAGTGAGCCAAGATCATGCCACTGCACTCCAGCCTGGGTAACAGAGTGAGGCTTGCCTCTCTCAAAAAAAAAATAAAAATAAAAAAAGAGATTACATAACTCAAATAAACCATACTTGGAGACTCTCTTTTAAGTAATTTTATGTCAAATAAGGGAAAATCAAAATAGAAAGAGGTTATGATTAATTTCACCATTGGCCTACAGTATTGCTTCAGAGAACAAAATAGAAGGGTTCTTGCCCCTCCCCTTGCTGGAACTGGGCCTGCCCCAGGGACTTGGCTGTAGGGTTGCAGGTACTTGCCCTGTCCTTTGATCTTAATCACCAAGGGAGAAATTCAAGTTCCATGCCCAGGAATCACTTACTAGTGAAGAGCCTTGCTTTTAGCTAGAGAGTTGAAGGGGCTGTGGGCAATATCTAAATATGCTTTGGACATTGCATTTGATGGGGTTGAGAAATAAAAAAAAATTCTAGGCTCCCAACTAACTGAATGCATTCCCCTCTTGGCCAAGGGTGAAACTGCCTTTGTAAAATTATTATACAAAGAGAAATCTAACATAGTTGACTCCTCCTTGCTTCTGACCTCCAAGCTGGCCTTGGCCATTCCTGGGTGAATGTTAGCCAAGCTAACTTTGGGAGGAATTTAGTTTATAGTTTTACCTTAAAACAAAGATGATAATAGCCCTTCTCAAAACTAAATCACCTTTGTAAAAAGTAATAGAAGGCCACAAGGTTAAGATTATGAGAAGGACCCGAATTCTGATAGGATAGGTACAGTTTCTATAAGCCCCTACTGCTCAGGAATCATGTGAACAGAGGTCACAAGATTTGTGACTTTCCCATCTACTCCTATAGTTAACATTGCAATGTTAGAACCCAAGATTGTATTTTGGGGTGGATGTTTTCCAGACTGATCCTACCTGAACTGGTGATTCATGACTCAGTTGATCCTATGGCCTCACCCAGAGGTAGACTCAGCACACGAAGACTGTTTTCCATACCAGTATGATTTCATCCCTAACCAATCAGTGGCACCCATTCCCTAGCCCCCTGCCCACCAAATTATCTATAAAAACCCTAAGCTCTGAGACTTCAGGGAGACTGATTTGAATGATAACTCTAGTTCTCCCACGTGAGCCAGTTTTACATCAAATTAACTCTTTCTCTACTGCAATGACGTGGTCTCAGAGGATTGCTCTGGTCTGTGCAGTGTATAGTGTTGGGTGATTACCAGAGAAACCCTGGAAACTGAGTTCATGACCTTGGCGGGATGGGAGGTTGAACTAGTCTCACTAGTATGTAATCACTTGTCTCACTGCTGTCCCCTTTCCACCTTTTTTAAGGAAAATGTACAAATAGTAAACCTCCTGAGACTCTCTTTGGAAAAAACAGCCACAGATGCATCTGTGACTTATGTTTTTCCTGGGCATGCCCCCAAGCTGGCTCAATAAACCTTGATGACTGAGATTTATGACTCAGTCACTCATTTTGATTGTCACAGTATAAAGGGCCTGCTATGGTCTGCATGTCTGTGTCTCTTGAAATCTAATCTCAAATGTGTGGGCATTCAGAGGTGGGGCATTTATAAAGTGATGAGATCATGAGGGTGGAGCCCTTGTGAATGGAATTAATATCCTTCTAAAAGAGGCCCAAGGGAGCTTGTCTGCCCCTTTTGTCATGTGGGGACACATAATAGGCACCATCTATGAGAAAGGGTCCTCCCCCAGATACAGAAACTACTGCTGGTGCCTTTACCTTATTATGATTGAGACAATCAAATATGGTCTGGCCAAGAGAAGAATAGTCCAGAACATTTTGATGTTGGCTCCCTAAAGTCTATGTTTTAACATACTGAATATTTAACATGAAGAGCAAATTACAATTAGGACGTCTTAGGTCCATACAAAGTAATATTCTATGGACTGCCTTTGGAATTACTAGGTTTGGGCTCAGGATCAGAATGAATGAACTCAACACAGTTTCTGTGTGACTTCTACTCATGAAACACATTTATTGATGGTTAATAGAAGAGTATCTTTAGGCTGGGAATGGTATAGCTCACACCTGTAATCCCAGCACTTTGGGAGGCCAAGACAGGCAGATCATCTGAGGTCAGGAGTTCGAGACCAGCCTGGCCAACATGGTGAAACCCATCTCTACTAAAAATACAGAAATTAGCCGGACATAGTAGAAGGCGTCTGTAATCCCAGCTACTCAGGAGGCTGAGGCAGGAGAATCACTTGAACCCGGGAGGCGGAGGTTACAGTGAACCGAGATTGCGCCACTGCGGTCCAGTCTGGGTGACAGAGTGAGACTCCGTCTCAAAAAAAAAAAAGAAAAAAAAAGAAGTATTTTTATGTATGGCAACATGTTGCTATATAGTTACGAAATAAAGTGTTAACAAAACTTGACTGAATGTAATCATAGTGAAGCCAACATTACCTGTCTTATGTCACCTGTGCCTATTTTGTTACAAGTGCTCTTTACAAACCACTTAGCATCTTTGCTTTGAGGTTGTATGCTCTTATTTAATTGTCCATAGAGTTTTGAGTTTTCTATTCAACATTGGCTTCTCCAAATATTTGATCATTTTTTAAAACAGCTGTAAACCTATTCAACATTTATATAATATATATTTAAAATACAAAGATGCTTTCTGATTTCAAATGCATCTCATGCAGTTAATAAAATTGGTAATTGGTAATTTAGAGTCATAGATAACTCTAAGTAAGTCAATTAAAACTGTGTAAGAATTTGAAAAGAGGATACAGGGCATTAAGGGGACTGACATTTGGTGGCCAAGTCATTATAGCTATTGTTTGGAAGAATCCAATGATATTCAAATTATCAAAGTAAGTATTTTGAAGAAATAAATGATGTGAAATAGCTGACAGAGAGATACTTTAAACTGACATTATCCTACACTTAAATATAATAAAAATACACAGTAATAAAGCAAAATAACAGATTTGTTGTTTGGCTACAACATCAAGGCATTTACAACTACATATTTTGAAAATAGTGCCTCTAAATATTTTCCCAAACTAAGCTGTTCCTCTACGGACTTTATATGCATTAATTTTATACGAATGACTATTTTTCTAACATAAAAAGAAGCTTTACAAATATTTTGAGAATTCAGGAATAAAACTAAAGCATTCAAATGACCACTGCTCAGCTGTACTTGAGAGATTTTGCCCAAAATTACTTAAAAGTGTTGAAATGTAGAAAGTCTTAAAACAGAACTTGTAGAATTTCAATATTCAAAAAGTAAGGTTTGTTACTATGGGTCCTACTGTTGTGAAAAAGCAGAAAAGAATTCAGAATAATCAAATTGAAACTATTTTGCTGATATAATCAAATATGCCCGATGTTTGTTGTGGTTTTAAAGACTGTATTTCCTCTTTGTACATTTCTCCATCTTTTTTTGTGTGTGTGTAAAATATACACAACAGCATCAACTTTCCCTTTTTAACTACTTTTAAGTGCACGGTTATGTGGCATGAAGTACATCTACATTGTTACGCAACCATCATCATCATCCATCTCTGGCACTTTTTCACTATTCCCAGTTGAAACTGTACCCATTAAACACCAACTTCCTATTTTTCCCTGCCCTGGCGGTCACCATTCTACTTTCTGTCTCTGTAGATTGACTACTCTAAGTACCTTATACAAGTGGAATCATATATTTGTCCTTTTGTGACTGGCCTATTTCTCTAGTGTTTTACTATCACAAAAGTATTTTATCTGTTATTAATTTTATCTAGTCAGAAACTTGAAACACTGACAGAACCTTTGGCTGATTAATTACACTACAATTGACAAAACACTGCCCAAACATAAGTGATTTACTAAAGTATGGGACATGATGTTTAAAATTAAAAACCTGATGAAACTGTAGTGTCAGTTTCAATTGCAGTTGCAATATTTTTCCTATAGCCAATGATTAAAATGTGCATCTGTTAGTGATTTTAAATTAATTTATATTAAATTTACTATTTTCCCATCTAAAGCAGAATTAATTGTTCATTTTTTTTGGCACATGAATTAAACATATATACACTGTCTTTGGTTTGCTAAAAGAAAGAATGAATGATATAAAGGCATCTCGTGTAGAAAGATTTGTTCTGGTTAATTAGCAGGTTTATTAGAATATGGTTTCTTTCATCTGAATTTTGGAGATTGGAAAAACAATCTCCAAAATATAGAGAATGCAGAGAAGTGCAGGGGAAGACAGAATGGTAAGCTAAAAATTACCACCAAATGCTAAGTGTCAGACCTATACAAACACAAAATTTAACATACTTAACAGTGGCATGTTCAGTGAATATGAGCAGGAGACATGAGCTCAAATCTAATGATATCTATGATGCCAGAAACTTTGTATATGCTGTATTTAATCCTTATGACAACTCTCTGAGTTATATAATTTCCCCATTTTAGCAGATGTCAAAACTGAAGGTAAGAAACGGTAAGAAATTTGCCTAGTCTTAACATTAGTGAGTGTCAGAGCCAGAATTCCAATTCATGTCTACATTTCCAAAGCCCATGTTTTTTTTCCCATGACACAAAATTGTAGCATGCCTTATGCTTACTGACTTGGGAGGGTTTTTTTTTTCTTAAAAATACAGTATCAATATAATTTTAGCAAATCTTATTGCCATTAGAAATTGGTAACATTTGTTTGAGGATAGAGCTCAACATCTTTATGAGACATAAGAAAATCAAGTTCCAGAATAACAGGAATTTGAGGAGTAGTTTTCACCTTTCAGAGGATGGTTTTTTGGGGATGGTAAGAAACATCTAAGGATTGGTTCTCATTTGGGGACATGCTTAGAGGCATCAGTAGTTTCTGGTAAAGTAAGGGTCTTTCAAAAGAAAGACGAATGAACGATACTGTATAGGTGCAGTTACATCATAGGCACCACAGTAAGGTATAAAAGGAAAGCACTATGACTTTCACCTTGGGGAAGAACTTTGAAATGAGAATAAAATTGTCCAATAAGGGTGATATTTTATAACCAACCAATGTGGACTAGTGGAGCATAAAGTTTCTTTAAAGACACAAAATAGCTTTAGCTTGGATTGCCCATGTAGATACATCAAAATAATTGTGTCAATCAAAAGTAATATATGAGTTTCTGCTTTGGCACATCCTAACTTGGTGTTATCAACCATTTGCATTTTTCATTAGCCAGAGTATGAAATAATCTCATACAATGGTTTTAATTTACAGTTTTCTAATGACTAGTGATGTGGAGCATCTTTTTATATGTTTATTTATCATTTGAGTTTTCTCTTTGGTGAACTGACATGCATATATTATGCAAATATCCAACCTTCAATGTCCAATTTTGAAGTCTTCTATCAGACATGAAGTTTGTGTGTAGATTCTTTTGAACCCTACCTAGACAACATAGGAGAGAAGGAGATGCTTACCAAACCCATTCTCTTCTTCCCAGGCACACAGTTACAGCGTGTTTCCCCATCTCTCAGTTGTTTTGCCATGTGATGGACTAAATTCTAGAAAATGTAATGCGGACAGAAATATTGCCACACCTATTCCATAAAACTTCCCACAAATGAACCTTCATTGTGTTTTACCATTTGCCAGCTGGTTGGAGAGGACTCAGGACAGTTTCTTACAGTCTTCACAGTTCTTCAGCTAATAGCAAAGTTTTAAAGGGGGTCACAGATGAGATGAGTAATCATGTGAAAGACTGCACAACAGAGAACTCCCACACTGGACTATAATTTGAATGGGAAATTAATCTTTTGAGTTAAACCACTGAAAATTTGAAGTTTATCTGCCATAGCAGCTAATATTAGCATTAACTAATATATACTACGTATCACTTGTGAATAATGACAATTTTGTTTCTTCCTTTACAATCTCTATACTGTTTATTTCCCAGGAGTTGACATTTTATTATGTTTTGTTTCTTTCTTTTCATTTCCCCGCTGTAGGAACCACTTAGGAACTCTAGTTCAATGTTGAATAAAAATTTTTGAAAGTGGCCATCTGTGTTTCGTTACTGAATTTCAAGGGTATGTTGAAGGTTCTCTTTTAAGTGGGGTCTTCTCTTCTCTTCTCTTCTCTTCTCTTCTCTTCTCTTCTCTTCTCTTCTCTTCTCTTCTCTTTTCTTTTGAGTTGGCGGTCTCTCTCCGTTGTCCAGGCTGGAGTGCAGTGGTGCAGTTATAGCTCATTGCAGTCTCAAACTCCTGGGCTCAAGAGATCTTCCTGCCTCAACCTCCTGAGTCACTGCGAGTACAGGCATAAGTCACCATTCCTTAAGTAGGTTTTTCATACATAAACTTAATTAGGCTAAGAAATTTTCCTTAAATTCCTAGTTTACTAAGAAAACTTTAGTGTAAATCTGTATGGAATTTTGCCAAATGTTCATATGCTTCTATTAATATAGTAACACATATGTTTGGCCTTTAATCTGTTAATGTAACGAATTACATAATAGACTTTTCTAATGTTAAACTATCGTACATTCCTGGGATAAATCTCCCTCTGTTTTTACATATTATTGTTGTCTAGTATTTTATATAATAGTTGACCAATATACCAATGTTTGCTGTACTGCTTTTATATCACTGTTATTGGTTATTATTTTCATTCTTGATTTAAATGGCCAATGTTCATTTAGTTTTACTTACATATTTGCCAGTTTCTTTACTGTCTCTTTCTTCTTACTTTTTCCTTTGAGTTCAGCTTTCTTATTTCTGAATTACAGTCTTCACAGTTCTTCAGCTAATAGCAAAGTTTTAAAGTCTTTTTCTGACAATGCCCTTTTCATTCTTATTCTCGAATTTTCGATAGCTGGTTATAAATTCTTTGAAGACATTGAATTCTATTCTGAATTGTATTGTTGTTATTGAAAAGTTCTTCTTCCTTCTCCCCCTCCTCCTCTTCCTCCTTCTCTGAGGTAACATCTTTGTCTTTGTTTCTTCTTTAGATTTTCTCTTTGTCTTTGATGTTCTGTGTTTCACCAAGCATGCACTGTGTAATGGGTGTAGTTGTGAGTTTCTTTTTATTTACCCTGTTTAGGATTCTTGACTTTAATAAAATCAATTAAAGTATACTTTTCTCCCATTCTTTTAATATTCTCTATGTGGAATTCTTATGAGACATAGATTAAACTTTACTTCTATGTCTTTTTTTTTAACATATCTATATACCTCTCTCTGTGAATATACACACACATACACACATATATAATATATATATATT
>NW_016811519.1:397375-401208 GCF_001698545.2 Rhinopithecus bieti | reverse complement strand
TATGTGTGTATGAATACTACATATATTTTGTGTATATATTATAGACAAAAGTATATATACATATGTGTATTTATATGTATATTATCTGTATATATATAATTAATCATATGTAAGTTTAATTTCTATATAAATTATATATAAGTTTAATTTATAGTTAATTTAATTATATAAAGATTACATATATATTTGTCTCGTTTTGTTTTTACTTGAAGTGCCGAGAGTTGAGGTAATCATGTTCCTTAGTCCATGGCACACTATCGTTATCCGTGGATGTACTATTCTTCCCTTGGTTGTTTGTTTAATGATTCCTCTTTATTCTCATTTCCCACTTATATTTTCCTTCTCCTACAGGAGTCTAATGTATTTGTTAGAATAAGCAACAGCACAGTACCACGGTTGTGTAAATTAAAATATATACCCACTAAAGAACATTATGTATTTTTAAAGTACCTATTTCTCACTTCATATAGTCAGCATTCTGTTTTAAAAATCTATATATGTTGCTGCATATTTATCTGGTTCACTGCTTGTAACTGCTACATCTTAATATATAATGTGCTGTCATTACATTTCACTGATTCATTCTTCAGTGCTGGAAACTCAGGGAATTTCCAACTTCCTGCTGTATAAACAATAATCAAATAAACATTCTTTTACATGGTTTTTTATAGACTCTTTTGATAATTTCTCTGGGGTGTATTCCTAGGAATTTGATTGGTCATTGGATAGACATATTTGAGCCTTATCCTCTTATATTTTGCATCTTTTGCGGCATTTGGGATAGTTTCATTAAATTGATCTTCCAGTTTGTATTTTACATGTTTTAAATTTTCTGTATATTATGATGTTTTGACATCTTAAAAAAACCCTTTCTTGCTGTAAAGAGATTGCCCTTCCTGGCTCTGGCCAATTCTTAGAGAAAGCAAAGGACTCAGTTAGGAGCATACCTTAGATTTGCAAATTAACCAAGTCATATATCTTCTGTGTGGCCTGTATACCCCCAGGAAAAAATATGCTTGTGTCTTAATCATCCCAGGGCCATGTACCAGGCAATTAGAGACTATCTCTATAGTTTAGAGCCTGAAGGAATTATTCAAACTAACCAATTCTAAGAAGTTTATCCTGCCCTCCCTCACCCTTTCTGTCCCATGGAAACTCTAATAAAATTCTAGTTTTGGCTTTCCTCTTACTTCTGTCTTCTGCCACCTGACCAAAACCTGGTGATTCCCCTGTAACTGTGTATGGCATGTGGTGATCCCTCCATCTCTAGGACCTGTGAAAACAATAATAAACTTTGTTTTCTTGCGGCTTTCCTAGGTCCCCTGTACTGCACCTGATTAACCATCCCCTAAAAGAACTCAGAATACGGTTCATATATTTCCTCTTCATTTGCCTCTAATATATTTTTAAAATGTAAATGATTAGAAGCTCTATTTGATTGAGGATAATAGATTGAGAAAATGATTGAGCAGAAAAGAAAATCAAATGAGAATACTAAGACCCTTCAAAAAAGATATGGCAGAAATTCTTCGTGTGTTTTATAATTTTAGATTATAAACTTAGAATTTGTTTTTAGTTCATTTGAAAGAATCACATTTGTACCAGTCAGGAATTGATCAGAAAAATGGATCGTCATGAATGAAATAGAATAGTGGATTTATTAAAGCAATTAGACCATGTACAATTGGGGAACTGGTTAAGAAGTTCATGCCAGGCTGTTGCTTTTGCATGTGGTATTTATTGGACCTGGCATCACTGTAAATCAGGTGGAAGGCAATCAGGAAGGAGAGCTGGATTTGAAATAGGAAAGGGCAAGGACAAACTGGAACCCACAAGGTCAGACTGGAACCCCAGAGGACAAAATGGAGCCCACCAGGAGAAACTGGAATTTGACTCTGTCTCTTATGATCTCTAATTTCAGTAATGTTAGTGACCTGCAGAGAAGTTTGAATCCTTCACCCTGGAGTAGCACCTACACTTGGCCCAGGACTGAAGGAAGTCAAAGAAGGAAATCCACTGGAAGCTGGAGAACTGTGGGTCTAGGTGCTTCTCAATGTCAATAAGGTGGGTTAATAGATTCGTGACAACATGTGCAAATTGCCAATGCCTGGTGTCATACATTGACTTTCAGAGTCTAAAATGGTGGCTTCTTCATTTGTGCCATTCATTTCTCAGACGAGTGTGCTTTATGGCCTACTCCAATTGAGAAACATGCAAAGAAATAAATTCTGAGAATGTAATTCCAGTTTAGCTAGGTTGACATAGTATAAAGCCATATTACACTAGTTTAGTTGAAGGTATGTATCTACAGAGATATTTTGTGTTTATTTCTTTTACCACCCTTGAGGTATCTCCAGCTTTGGATTAATTTTCATGTAAATTTTTCATCTTGGAGTTTTCTAGACCAGTAGCCAAACTTAAAATGCATTACTTGACAGTAGTTCTGGGTTCTCAAGGAAGAGTCTCTATTTCGCCATTCTGAACAGAGGCTGAGAAGACAACTGACCTAGTTATTTCCCTATGCCAATGGGCGTATTAGTTCACACTTATGCTGTTATTTAGAGTGGAGTTTCTCTAGGGTCCAGACTCTGGTGGTCTCTGTTCCAACTCCCTATCAGAGGAGGGACAGAGAACCTTGTCTCCTGCCTCACAGTGGATACTAAGACATTAGCCTCTAGATTACCTAACACAGCACTTCCCCAGAGTAGACAAAGAGTCAGATCTGGGCCTTACTGCTGTGAGTTTCAGTTCTCTATTATTCTTTGTCCCCTGGAGAGCTATTTATTTTCCTTCTAGTTCAGAAATGCATTAAAAATTAAAGAAAATTATCTAGACTTTTCAGATGTTTTTAGTCGACACTTTCAGGTTAACTACTCTGCCATGTTACCTGAACAGGAAGTCCATTGCATTTGCAACCAAGAACTTAAATGCAGAGACCTCTTGTACAAGGGTAGTGTGCTTTAGCAAATTCAGATGTGCAGGAAAGGAAATTACAAATATACAAAACAGATCAATTAGAGGGATGAATTTGCATAACGAAAGGACTCACCATAGGACTAGTTAAAATAGCTAGGACCTAACAGTGAATTTAGAGCATCTAGGAAAATGTGTATTGTATAAATCTTTCAGGCCTGTAGTTAAAGAAATGCTGGGATGAATCCTTTTGTAAAGCAGAAAGTCCTTTTTGTAATGTGAATGAGTACTCTCTAATTTACAAATCTGTAAGTTTGAGTCTTCGTGTATCTGGCTTTTCTCATTTGGCTTTAATAATAGAGATGCAGAAAAAGTTATTTATACAGAGAGTTCAGGTTTAACTCTCCTGAGTATGCTTTTTCTATGTTAATATAAAATAATCAAAACAATCTGCGTATTTAAAGAATGGAATCATGAGGTCCTTCAGATGTTTAATATGTGCATTTCTACATAATTTCCCATGGGTCTTGTTACTAGAAATATGTTGAAGACAAACGTTTCCACATAATGACCAATTTCTTTTGATAGATCTATTTAAGCACACAGTAAAAAACTTCTGGCGGAGCAAGATGGCCGAATAGGAACAGCTCCAGTCTCCAACTCCCAGCACGAGCGACACAGAAGACCGGTGATTTCTGCATCTTCAACTGAGGTACTGGGGTCATCTCACTAGGGAGTGCCGGACAATCGGTGCTGGTCAGCTGCTGCAGCCTGACCAGCGAGAGCTGAAGCAGGGCGAGGCATCGCCTCACCTGGGAAGTGCAAGGGGGAAGGGAATCCCTTTTCCTAGCCAGGGGAACTGAGACACACAACACCTGGAAAATCAGGTAACTCCCACCCCAATACCGCGCTTTAAGCAA
>NW_016811519.1:387225-393062 GCF_001698545.2 Rhinopithecus bieti | reverse complement strand
GCATTGGGGAGTTATACATGATATAAATGATGAATTGATGGGTGCTGACGAGTTGATGGGTGCAGCACACCAACATGGCACAAATATACATATGTAACAAACCTGCACATTATGCACATGTACCCTAGAACTTAAAGTATAATAAAAAAAGAAAAAAAAATGCCTACTTTAAAAAAAAACAACAAACAAACAAACAAACAAACAAAAAAAACTTCTTGACCAGAAACACAATTGCTAATTCACTGTGTTGGACATTAGCTATTGAGTTATTAACCAGTTATCTGAGGGCCTACCATGTGCTGATCAGAGTCAGAGTTCCTTAGATATCAGGTACCCAAACTCTTCCTTTTCCAGATGAAGAAACTAGTGATGTTAAATGACCTGATAAACAGTTTCATGGCTACTCAGAGGACTGCATGAAACTTCCAGCATATTATACTGCTTTCTTTAATAGAGTGAAAGAGTCCACTAAATTAAAGAGGTTGTCAGCTCCATGGATCAGAAATTTATGTTAAGGAACCATGACTCACCCCGAAGGATGCCAGACTGAGTCTGAGGCATGGTGCAAAGGGCGCAGAGACATGCCATCAGACAGGCTTGTGCCTGCACGTCTCGCATTGACCTCGGGCAATTTATTAACTTCTCTGAACTGCAGTTTCCCCATATGCAAAGTAGAAAATTAATACTCATCCTGCCATCCTGAAAATGTATTGTTAGAAAATAACATTCTTATATGGGAGATATACTTTACTGTATAAACTCCAAGGTGCTTAAAAAATGTCATTTGTTATGATTATTGCCACAGCTATTCTAGAATATGCATACATCAAAAGATCTATGAACTTTCACAAATATTTTGCAGAATAATCAAGGAACAAGTTGTTAACCTTTTCTCAGAAGCAATAAAGAAGAAAATCTAGATTAGATGTTTATACAAAAAGTTATTTACAGTTCAGAGCTGTGTCCAATGTCATTTGTTATCATTATTCTTATATAAGTGAATTACTTAAATTTTTAAAAAAATAGTTAATATATGGAAAGCAATCAGAAGAATGATTTGCATATAACAAAATTTATATAAACATTTGCTATTGTTAATTATATCCTCATACTTTTCTATTCCTCTTGCAATTGTGCAAGTCAAACTCTCTCAACTCTGACTTTTATATTCTATTGTTTGAAATGACAAAGATCATGGGTAGCTGATAATTCAAGCATTGTTTTTGATCACTGGGAAGAATAAGATATTGCTTTAGGGAGTATAAGTATTGGGAGACATTGTAACAATGCCTATAGCTTCAAAGGACAGTGTGTTTTTAAATGCATGTATACATTATACATTATTTCCACTTAGCTTCTGTTATAAAAGTCCTGAGATTATCTTCTGGGCTTTGATCTGTTTATGGATCCAATTGGCAGAGAGGTGATGAGACCACAAATTAGAGAGAAAATTTAGTCACAAAATTGGAAATTATAAGCCTTTTATTGCTGAATTATTCCCTTCCTGAATTTCAGAATATGGTCACATATAAAGGTTATTTTACTTCAATAAATCCTTGGATGAAGAAGACAATAACCATATCTGTACAAAAGAATAACAGGATTTAAGTATTGCACCGATTTTTGCCTACATTTTCTAATTGCTCATTACCTAAGGCAGCTCAGAAATGACTAACTGTCTCCCTTTTCATGGTCAGGACAGCTGATTTTATACATTACATGCTTGTTTAATATGAACTTCAATGGTTTTTCGAAGAAGGAATAATTAGAAAAGGTACAGCCAGGGAATTTTTATAACTCCTTTAATGAATACTAACTAGTATTTTATCTTTAAAAGGGACCATGGCTGTCCTTAATTGCAACCAAGTTCATTAATAAAATGTTTTCATGCAGCAAACACAAAACAATATAAAGAAACCAGAGAAAAATCTAAACTGAGAGTTGTAGTTATTATCTGCGCTCAGTGAATCAAGCCTACTTGCAAAGATGCATAATTATTTTTTAATAAAAAAATAAAAGATTTTGCTGGCTTAATCAATGATAGGTAATGACACTAAAAATGACATGAGAGTAGGATGCTGTGTACTGATTCCAGCTGCTTCTCTTTTGAGGTGGGATTATCTGAACTGGAAAAGAAAATCCCCATTTCCCCAGGAAGGTACAGATTGTACAAAACAGAGATCCATCCTTGACCTGGTAAATATCTAATGAAACCACCTCTTCTTTCCATTTTTTTTCCCACCCTGAGCCACATGCTGTATATTAAATAAAGGACTCAACTTTGTTTGTACTGGAGAAGTTGTCTGGGCTGCTGCAGGATGGAGGTTTACCTGAGGTTACCTGCATGGAAGGGTGAATTGCTCAGGCTTTAGAATACTGTTATCTTTCTCCCCATGTACTCCTTCAACAGCACAATCTACAATGAAGTACTTGTCAGGGTAAGCGGTGAGGAAAGTGAGAGTAGGTTGATCAATAAAACATAGACTGGAGGAAGCCTCTTCCACAGGATACTAACAATGCATAAGAAGCATATTCTTACAATGTTTGGCAGGAAATCCAGCAGAATGAAATGTACTTAATGTTTAACAGAAGTTCTGGAAGAAGGCAGCTTTACATGTGATATAAAGAAGATTGACTGAAGGCATGCTGGGGTCTCTATGGAAAGAGATTTGGATGTGAATAGACCTGGGCTTGAGCTCTGGCTCCACCATGTTCTAAATGTGGGAACGTGTGTGAGTTCCTGCTCCTCCCTTTCCTCTGCTGTAAAATGGGAATGGTAACACCTGCCTTAGCAAACTATAAGCAAACAGTCATCTGAGATGTGTGAAAGCTTTGTCAACTCTAAAGAACTATTAAAATGCTTCAGGAAAGTAAAGGGAATTTATCCTGGTCACCTGCCTTAGGAACAGTCAAGAAACCGTAACGTGTTCCCAGTCCTGACACTGGTTTCCCTCTGGCTCAAAAACTGGGTCTTGCAATGACTGGCTTTCTTCTGATTTTCAAGGTTGAGTGACTGGCAGTCTGCCTGGTCACACGTCAGAGAGCACCACCACATCAATTGCATGGCTGCAGTCCCTGTGCAGGCAGCTTCCTTTGCTCCCCAGCAAGCGCAGGGGCTGGCAGAGGTTGCTTCAGCCTTGTGTTGCAGGGGGAAATAGGTGCCACATGCTGTTATGACCCATGGTGATGGTGGGGGTGACTGGTGCTTCTACATACCCTAGTTCTGAGCTCCTTTTCTGGATCATTGTAGTTACACATGGGAGTCAACAGCCCACTGCCTCCCCTTTCTCCTCTATCTACCCCATTGCCTTCTTCCAGCTTCCCCCCAACCCCCACCTCCAGTCTAACAAAAAAGAAGTTAAATTCCTATCTTAGCATCAAATCCAGCTGTAGTTTTTTCCCCCAACTAAGCACACGCAGTACGGTACCTCCTCCTATACCATATACCTCCTCCGGTAAGATACTCCTGATCTCTTTCTCCTCCCCTAGGCTCATTTTTAGGTCCTTGTTGTATGTGACCCTATGTATATGCCAAATGTGGTTCTTATTGAACCTGTACTATAACTGTTTACTTCTTTCGGTTAGAATGCGAACTCTTCAAAGGAAATTCCTACTCACCAGTTGTCTCTCCAGTTGGAGCAGTATGCTCCAATACACATCTAGCATAGTGCTTGGCATACAGTAAGGAGATGTAAATGATTATCGAACTGAATTGATCAGACCCTACCACTCCCACTGATTTACAATTATACATATGCAAAGAAGGGTCATTTTGAGACCACAGTGCAATCAAGATGAACATGTCTCTAACTTCTGACTTCTCTCTTTCTGAATCCGTCTACCTTAGCTCACCCATCTGTCTGCAAGAAGGTCCAAGAAGAGCACAGACTCAGTCGAACAAAGATGGAAGAAAACTGGTCACAAATCGAACTATTCCTTATTTTCCATTTCTGTTTTGACCCTTTAAAAGGAATTTCAAAATTTTACTTTTTTCTGGTGCTATTAAAATGCCTAATAATCTCTACATGGATACACGATTTGAATAATTATACACTTGATGGGGTTAAAAGGAAAGTTTGGAAATCATCTTACACCTTCTAGAAATATTCCAAGTCAAACTGATTAAAGAAATTAGTTCTTTTTCCTTAGTTCTCAATCATATGCCAGGAATTCCAGGTTTGTGGATTTGTCATTTAATTGCATATTATCGATAAATAGTATAAAGACCCTTCCTGAGAACTCACTGTTCTGAGTGGTTTCTATAGCTCTGTGACAGATGTTATCAGTTGGCCAGTAAAATCCATTCCAATTTCCTCTCTCTTGCTTATTTTCTCCTACAAAGGTTAGAAAAATCTAAGACGTACTTTCCCAGTCTCCTGCAAGTTGGACAGTGGCCGTGTTACATGGTCTGGCCGATGAGGTGTAAACCTGAGTCTGCTGGAAATATACTGGAAGAACTTTTGATATCCTGATAAAAGGAACACACGTCTCTATCATTGCTCCCTTTCCCCTTCCTCCATCTGGGAATGCAGATGTGATGACAGAAGCTGCCACAGCCACTCTGCGGTCATGAGGGGAAAAACACAAAAACATGAGCCCAAAGTGCCATCATGCTAAGGAGCACAGAGCAAAAAGACAGAAAGGCTCTGGTCCTAAATGGCACTACTAACAAGTGCCCACTTCCATGCCTCTTGTCAACCAACACAATTCATGTCTGTATGATTTCAACCCCTGTTGGTCAGGTTTCAGTTACTTGAAGCTAAAAGCATTTCTAACTGATTCAAACCCCAAATAAAAACATTGCCCTAATGATGAAACAGAACTTAGTTACTTTGGCCTCATTTAAAACATGAAATGTAAAAGGCGAAAGATTTGTTCGATCTGAAGAAAAAAAAAAAAAGGAGCGTAAGTCAAAACCACAATGAGATACCATCTCACGCCAGTTAGAATGGTGATCATTAAAAAGTCGGGAAACAACAGATGCTGGAGAGGATGTGGAGAAATAGGAATGTTCTTAATACTGTTGGTGGAAGTATAAATTAGTTCAACCATTGTGGAAGACAGCGTGACCATTCCTCAAGGATCTAGAACCAGAAGTACCAGTTGACCCAGCAATCCCATCACTGGGTTTATATCCAAAGGATTATAAAACATTCTACTATAAAGATACATGCACATGTATGTTTATTGCAGCACTGGTTCACAATAGCAAAGCCTTGGAACCAACCCATATGCCCATCAGTGATAGACTAAATAAAGAAAATGTGGCATATATACACCATGGAATACTATGCAGCCATAAAAAAAAGAATGAGTTCATGTCCTTTGCAGGGACATGGATGAAGCTGTACACCACCATTCTCAGCAAACTAACACAAGAACAGAAAACCAAATACCGCATTTTCTCACTCATAAGTGGGAGCTGAACAATGAACATATAGACATAGAAAGGGGAACATCACACACTGGGGCCTGTTGGGGGATGGGGAACTAGGGGAGGGATAGCATTAGTAGAAATACTTAATGCAGACGATGGGTTGATGGGTGCAGCAAACCACCACGGCACGTGTATACCTATGTAACAAACTTGCACATTCTGCACATGTATCCCAGAACTTAAAGTATAATTTAAAAAAACAGAAGCATAAGAAAATAAAATGTACAGGAAAAAATTAAAAATAAAGATAGTCATTACACACACACACACACACACACACACACACAAAATGAAATGTAGCTAGTCTTTAACAAATTCAATCCTAAATAGTTCTCTTTATGCCTACTGTCAGGCATGCCCTTCTTCTGTGGCTGGATCTGATTCCCTAAAGCCTTAATTT
>NW_016811519.1:358939-386259 GCF_001698545.2 Rhinopithecus bieti | reverse complement strand
AAAAAAAAAAAAAAAAAAAAAAAAAGTATTTACTAGGCTTAATATAACTCGGGCAAAACATTTCTTGCAAATTATTCACCATAATCTTTAACATAGACTGGATTATTAAACTTTAGGGCATGAATTACTTTCTATCCAGGTTAATGGTTTTTAACCCTGTTACACATTATAATCACCTGGCAAACCTTTAAAAATGCATGGCCAGGACCCATTTCAACCAATGAATGCAAATAACTGGGGATGAACCTGCGCATCTGTGCTTTTTAAAAGTCTCCTAAGTTATTCTTATGTATAGTGAGGATTAAAAACTGACCTTGACTCTTATTAGCAGTTGCCTTATTCAACACCATTTATTTATTCAATCAAGTAATCATTATGCACTTTTAAGTGTGTAAGCAGTTGCAGTACATATAAGGACATACAAGAAATGCAGGTTTATAATTTAGTAGTCATGTTGTATAATATTTTGTGTAATGTGCCATTTATTCTCCAGGGTGGTAGAGCCAAATGCTTATAGAGACTTTCTCTGCTGGTCACTCTTAAAAATTTAAATCAATTTATAAAAGTAACTTGTATCACAAAAAATTAGCCAGGCGTGGTGATGCATTCCTGTAATCCCAGCTACTCAGGAGGCTGAGGCAGGAGAATCACTTGAACCTGGGAGGCAGAGGTTGCAGCGAGCCAAGATCGCACAATTGCACTCCAGCCTGGGTGACAGAGTGAGACTCCATCTCAAAAAAAAAAAAAAAAGTAACTTGTATCATTATTGCTTTAACTCTCCTGCACTCAGGTGAGTGTATGAACACACACACACACACACAAACACACACACACACACACATTGGTGGTAATAATCGGAGCAAAATAAGACTACTATGGTTGACTATCATCAGATTATACTCTTTACAAAGTCAGGAACCTTTTAATTATTTTAGATCCCCCTTCCACAGAGTAGAAATCAATATATGATTGTAAAAAATCATGACTGGTAGTGATCCCTATTAGTAGGAAAAGCTTGAGCAGTAAAGTTGCCTGTGCCCTGGAGAAGTGCTGAGGACTGGAAATTCCTCTAGCTTCCAGCTATTTGGGAAGACCCTTGGGTGTTGAATCAACATTGGCAGGTGTGAAAGGGAATGACACCGGGGCTGGCAAGAGGATCTGGCAGCCAATTAGCAGCTGCTTGTTAGAGCTCACCCCAGACTGCTGTGTGGCTGCTCATTCAGACATTCACAGATACCCCTGTCACAAATAAGCCACCTGGAGCTCTGCAGTCATACAAAGCAGCAACAGGAGTGGAGAAGAACCACGTTTGTCAGGAAGGCCCTGCGTGCAAGAGAGGGGCAGGGCAGAGAGTGGAGTAGAGCTTGGAGGCTATAGTTGTAATAAGCTTTCAGGAAAAGAGAACTGAGCACCTCTATTCTATTCTATTCTACTATTTTATTTTATTTTTTCATTTCATTTCATTTCATTTCATTTCATTTCATTTCATTTCATTTCATTTCATTTCATTTTATTTTATTTTATTTTATTTTATTTTATTTTATTTTATTTTATTTTGACATGGTCTTGCTCTGTCACCCAGGCTGGAGTGCAATGGCACAATCACTGCTCATTTGCAGCCTGACCTTCTGGGCTTAAGCGATCCTTCCACCTCAGGCTCCCAAGTAGCTGGGGCCATAGGCATGTGCAACCATGCTCAGCTAGTTTTTGTATTTTTTGTAGAGACGGGGTTTCGCCATGTTGCCCAGGCTGGTCTCGAACTCATGGACTCAAGCAATCCACTTGCTTCGGTCTCCCAAACTGCTGGGATTACAGACATGAGCCACTGCACCTGACAAGCACTTTAATCTGAGGAGTCATAGAGTCTCATACATGTGAAGTCTTGTTGATGAAAGATAGGAAGATGGAGAGGAGCTGGAGGAGAACATCATATTAAGCCAAGTATTTATAAACTACTAATGAGCTAGGAATCAAGCTGAGTGCATTCATTCATGTGTTAATCAAATACTTTTTGAACATCTTCTATGTGTTTCAGGTGTTGAGAGTGCACAGGTGAGCATGTGTTCTCCAGGGTGAAGGACCCTGGGGGAGATTTAGGACAAACAAATAACAAACACACATACATTCAGGGTAACATGATAGAAATAGATGGTCAGGAGATACCACCTCAGTTTGGGCGATGAGGAAGGCCTTGACCCAAGGAGGTGACATAATGTGAGTTGAGATGATGTGGAAGGTGTTGGGGCTTAGAAAACACCACCCTGAAATGAAGGCCTCAGAAGCAGCCTCAGAAGCAAAAGTTTTTCTCTGACCTTCTCCTGCCCTCCTGCTTCTCAGTCCCATTCTCTCCCAAGGCTAGCCATGGAAACTAGATCCCTCTTCCCCAGGGTGGGTCATAGAAACCAGACCCCCTCTTCCCCAAAGCCAGCCATAAAATCTAAAAATATTACTCTAACTTTTCCTCCACCTTTCTATGTGAAGACTGGCCACAAATAAATTATCTGACTTACCTTGTTTGACTGTAGGTCGTAAGACCCCCATTCCAGACAGGTCTTGTCCAACACTCAGAATGAAGGATTGCATGCTCAGGGGGACCAAGAAGAGTCTAGACAGACAGGCCTTCCTGGGTTTCCTTACTCAGTCTATTAGCATTAGATCAGACCCTTTTTTTTTTGGTCCAATAATATTTCTGCACAGCTGTCCATACTTTGTTGAAACCAAGTGTAAAACGGACAATCTCCCCTGTATTTTGGGTCTTCATCCTGAAGGCTCCCATGTTTACATGCTAAATAAATTTGTATGCCTTTTCTCTTAGTAATCTGCTTGAATGTGAATTGATTTTTCAGCGAACTTTTAGAAGGCCAAGGGCAACTTTCTTCTTGGTCCCAACAAAGGAGAGGTACAGAGATGCATGTAAAGCGGTCCAGGCAGAGGGAAGAGCAACTGTAATGGCCCTGAGGAAGGAACACGCTTGGAGTTTGCAAAGAATCAGATGATATCCAGGCTAGAATCAGAGTAAGGGCATGTTTGGAAGAAGTAGAAAAGGCAGCAGGGGTTAATGATAAGCATGTGGCCATGGCTGGGCTTCGGGAAGGGTGAGGTTTGAGGTCTTTGTGTTTTGGTCTGAAAGGGACTGAGGCTCCACTGGGTGAGCTGCTCAGGGCACATCCTGATGCAGACAGCCTGTTGGCTCTGACAGCAGCTCTCCCATCCTCCCAGCTGCAATGACTGCCGAGTTGGCTTTGCTTTGAGTATTCCAATCACACAGGGCCTGCACCTCCCTTCATTCCTTGGGGGTGATTTTAATAGTTTCTCTGTGAGCACAGTGATTTTGAGGCAGGAGATACATGAGGGACTGCAGCAGCATAAGAAGTCAGTGGTGTCAATGCCTGACAACTACCATGACTGAAAAAGTCAGATTCCTGAAGTGACTTCATTTATATTGCCATATCCTGACAGAAGCTGAGGCTGCTCTTGGTATATGAACACAGTATCATCTTATATCTATGGAAATAAAAAAGAATGGGAGGGTTTTCTTTCCTTAAGCAAAAGGAAAATATTAACTCAAGATCCAAACTGTTTTATTCATTTGTGAACTCCCACAATGCCTTGCTTACACAGTTATTTCACTGATTCTAGAATACACACTTTTCCTCATTTACCATCTGTGAAATGATAATGCATCTTACAATCCACAGTGCCTCACAATTGCCGTCACATGGTTGTCATAGCTCATGCCCACATGCTTGGTCATAGCTGCTCATGTGTTGAGTATAATTGGCATTTAAACTGTGTTCAAAATGATTACATTATAATTTGGCATTAGTAGGAACTCAGTACTTGGAAAGATACGAATACAGTAGGGAGAGGATAATTTGATATTTGTGAAGCAAATAACTTCACTGGAGAAGAGACTGCTATGACATATTTTCTTTAAAAGCAGTAACCATGTGCATTGTGGGTCTGAAGGAAGGAAGATAGCTACAAATGCATGAAGCCTTATTACGCTCTGTTACTTCAATATATGAAAAAGATTACATATTACATGCCAAATAACTCAACAAAGGCAGGAGTAATTGACAAAGCCCTCTACATGAAGGAAATGTGCAATCTGTGTGAGGCTTTTGTGATGGGTTTGTGTTGGACAGAATCACCATAAGGCACTGTGTCACAGTTTAATTGGCAGCATTTGTTTTTCTTTTGTAGGAATGCATAACATAATGATGCATCTTATAATAGATAGTATTTCTAGGTTCCATGAAATAGAGTGGAACAAAGTAGACGTTTTTGTCTTTAGATGACTAGGGCTATGCAAATACTAGACCTCACTTATCCCATCGTGTTCAAAATGTCTCTGCAGTTTATTTACGTATTACCAAAGAGCCATCCACTTGAAAACTTTAAACTCAGCATTGTGTCTCAAGTGAGGTAAACCGAACTAAACATTCTTATGGCAACATGGCAGTGCGCGGTGGCTCACGTCTGTAATCCTAGCACTTTGGGAGGCCGAGGTGGGCAGATGATGAGGTCAGGAGTTTGAGACCAGCTTGGCCAACATAGTGAAACCCCATCTCGACTAAAAACACAAAAAACTAGCTGGGTGTAGTGGTGGGTGCCTGTAATCCTAGCTACTCGGGAGGCTGAGGCAGGAGAATCGCTTGAACCAGGGAGGCGGAGGTTGCAGCAAGCCTAGATTGTGCCGCTGCACACCAGCCTGGGCAACAGAGTGAGACTCCATCTCAAAAAAAAAAAAAAAAAAAAAAAAAGGAAAACAAATTCTATGGCACCCAGGCAGATGATTGTGGTATATATGGCCTTAAAGAAAAATAAGCTAACTGCTTAGGCAATTATTTCAAATTCAGTTTAAGGAAGTCACTGTGTTTTAGTGTCTGATTTTGAACATCAGGACTAAAGACCCCAAGGCTTTTTTCCTTTAAGGTACTGTCAGGTCAGTGTGAAAAAGCTGTTTGCCAGGGGAGCCAGTTGGAAATGAAAGAAATAATTTACATTCCTGCTGTGGGCAAGTTGTCAATCATTATGTGTGAAGCCTGTACCATCATTTTTCTCCTATAGCTACACAAGGATGCTGTCTTAAAGATGCAGTCAAGTTCCATGACAAATAGCAGGTCAATAGCTGAGGACACGTTGCCTGGTGTGTGGTGGTAGAGAAAGGGCACACACCTCTATTCCCCAAACTCCAGGCCGGCTGCTTGATGTAACAGTAGTTTGTAAAGTGAAAAAGCTTCTGCATGAAAGGATAGCTTTTACATGGGGTACAGAGCGCAGAAACATTTTTTGGCCACACATTGATTTTTCTCAGCCATGGATCATAATGATTGTCAGTAGAACCATTTGTTTTAAATGCAAAGAAGAGCTGAAATGCTTCTATGTATGATTGCTTCTCGAGATTTCTAGAAATGTGTGCTAGGTAACTCAATTTATCATGCCCAAATGGAACTCTTGATTTCTCCCTCCAAAGTTTCCCTCCCAAATATTCCTAATCTCAAGAAACCTCAGGCCAAAAACATTTCCACTTATCCTCAATTCTTTTGATTTCTCTACAATCAATATCACATTCATCATCTCTATCTTCCTTGTAAATCCTGACTCAGATATTCTCACCTTCTTCACCACAACCACTTTAGTACAAGGCACCACTATCTCTTGCCGCGACTACTAGGTGAATGTCTCAGCTATGTTTTCAATGACCACCGTCCCCGTTCCCACAGCAGCCAAAGTGAGCCTTTCAAGCATAAACCTAACCATATCGCTCTCCTATTTAACACCCCTCTGATGCTCACGCTCACATTTAGATTACCATGCAACCCCTCTCTACGGCTCACAATACCTGTTCCTGGGCCACCACTTTGATATCTTTTCTACCAGCCTTTTCCCTGGTTCATGCTACTACAGCCACACTGGCTTCCTTGCTGTTCCTCAAACAGGCACGGTCCTGCTGCACGGGATTTGCACTTGCCACTCCCTCAGCCTGGAGTGCTGATCTCTGCATGGCTTCTTCCCACACTTGGTTCATTTCTCTGCCTAAATGAAACCTCCTCAAATAAGTCTTTCCTGATCACCCTCCTGAAGATCTGGTCACTGTCTATCCTCTTACCCCGCTCTACGTTTCCTTATAGTATGTGCCACTAGCTGATATCATATTACAGACTTATCTGTTACCTGCTTATTGTCCTTGTCCATCTCTAGAGTGTAAGTTCCATGAGAGCAGGGGGTCTGTTGGTTTTGTTCCCAATGCATTTCTAAAGACCAGAACAGTAGGTGTTCAGTAAATATTTTCATTCAATATAAATACTGCATATACTTCTTCATATGTCGCCTTCCCAGCTGTACACTTTCTAGGCATACTGGGCCCTCACAATGATGTATAGAGTGTGGACTGCCTTTCAGCTGAAGTATTTTACCTGACATGCCAACTGATGGCAGCACCCAGGGATGGCAATGAGATGGTGTGTGCATCACCCAAGTGGCCCTCTACAGTCAAGTAGGTCACTGAAGTCTGTCTCTGATGACCTTGCCTCCCATGTCTCCCTCTGCCTCTTTCTTTCCCATTCTTCCCCTGGCAGCAAGTCATTCAGTGGGTATTTTTAAGCACTACTTTGTGAAGGGCACTGTGTGAACATACAGCTGAGCCCTCCAAAGTCAGGTCTTCAAGGAGTTTGATGTCTGGTGGAGGGGCACGATGAACCCACATAAATATAAGGGCTGTTAAAAGGTGAAGTGTCTTGCCCCAGTGGAATAAGGAACTAGAAACTGAAATTGGCTCATCTGACTCAGAGTCCAGCCTCTTATCCACTCTGCCACCTTGCAGCCCACCCAAGCCTGCCTTCCTATGGCGCTCCTCTGTAGTTTTAATCTTTGTTCTAAATCCTCCTTTTCCCCTTCTCTACATTCAAAGCACCAAATCCTGCCCTTCTTGGTAAAGTTATACATCAGCTGATGATCAGATCAGAGTAGTTCACAGCAAGTGAGAATGACTCAGATTTAGTTCTCTCGGGTGGCGTTTGCATTGTAGCTTTTCTGTCCCTGTTGCAGCCAGTCACAAGGAGATACATGTGTGGGGTTTATCTGTTTCTCTATTTTTTTGGGGGGACTGCAGGAGAAAGGATGCTACCTGGGGTCTGCTTATTTACTGTGAGTCTTTCTACCTCACCCTGCCTCTCAGACTCCCATGGACCAAAGCATGAAGTAGGTCTGGCCATGGGTATTTCTCCTTCTTTAGTACAATTTCTGAAGGGAAGGCGGTATTCCATTTTTGGCATTTGGGAGGTGGTGAAACAGGCACCCACTCTATTCTCTCTCTCTCTCTCTCTGTGTGTGTGTATGTACAGTGGTGCTACAGTGTCATTTATACCAGCATGCCTCATAAATTGCACCCCTGTTCATCTTGTGCACCATGTGCCCTCCAGTGGCTGCCATGAAGAAGAAATGGAACTTCCTAAGGCAGCCATCCTGACAGACACTGTTGGAAACTTTCTCTGCCAGGCTGAGAACATGAGGGAAAGACTGTGGATGTTCATTCTGTTGTTAATCGTATCTGTTGCAAGACCAGCCTAGTGTACCACCTTTCATGATAGAAGACATCTGTGAATAGAAAATAACAGGAATTGGTGGCTTTTCTCATCAAAATTCAACTAGTTCTCTTCAGACACTTCTTCACCTGTAAAATGGGAATGGCAACAGTGTGCATCTCATAGGGTTTGGGTGAGGGGAAATATATCAGGATATATGACATATACATCACATATATGTCAGACTCAGAACATTCTCACACAAAAGTGTCTTCAGGTCAATCAACAGGGATTTATTTGCCACCTCCAGTGTGCTAGAAACTGTTCTAGGAGCTGGGGATACAGGAGTCAACAAACTAATCTATGCCCTGATGGGGCTGACGTTGGTTAATAATCATGATAGCCAAGGCATAAGCAGGATCCAAATCCCCGCAGTCTAGCTCCAAGTCCCCAGTCTTCTCCATGACTCCATAGCACCTCTTGTTCACTGAGCAAGAGAATGCGAATAATACACTAGAGATGACGTTGTGAGTTGAGATCCTGGACCTCAGGGATAAAGACCTGTACTTAGCAGCCATCTACTTTGAAGCTGCTAGCTGAAACCTGTCCAAGAACATAACACTGGGGAAAGGAGGTTTGAGAAAAAAATTCTTGAGCAAGATTTACAATTAACAAAGGGGAAGATAAAGGAAGAGGGACTAAAACAAACTCCCATTATTGTTATTATTACTATTATTCCCTGTGCTCATCTAAAGGAGTCAAGTAACCTAAGGAATCAAATTCAATTTAAAAAACATTGGTTGCATATCCACTCTGAGCAAAGAGTGGGTGTGCAACAAATATTTGAGCAAGGCATGAAAATGATTTTTCATTAGACACATACTTTAGAATTTCATTTTCTAAAATAGCTTTGTTTGATGGTCAATGAATTCAATAAACAATTTTCCAGGTTTTTGTATATCTAGCAACTCCATGATCACACAGTATATTTATCATCTATCATTCTCTAGTTACTGAATATTGGTTGGGGTTCCTGTCCCCCAGTTTTCCATACATTTAGGCCCTCTTGCATGGTACCCTATCCAGGTCATCTTTTTCCCCCAGTGAGCCCCACTAATCATCTTAGATTTTCTGAGATGGTTTTGATTTCACCTATTTTGAGTGGGGGCTTACAAACAATAATAAGATTATCCATAATTCTAAAATTCTCTATTCTTTTCTCTGATTAAAACCTTTGTGGGTCAGGCACACTGACTCATGCCTGTAATCCCAGCACTTTGGGATGCCTACATGGGAGGATCACTTGAGCCTAGGAGTTCACAACCAGCCTGGGTAATGTAAGGAAACACCGTCTCTACAAATAACAAAAATAAATTAGTCAGGTGTGGTAGTGTGCACCTAGTCCCAGCTACTTGGGAGGCTGAGGAGAGAGCACTGCCTGAGCCCGGAAGGTTGACGATGCAGTGAACCGGGATTACACCACTGCACTCTAGCCTGGGTGACAACAACAACAGCAACAACAACCATAACAACCACAAAACACCAAAATAAAACAAACCCCCAAAAACCTCCGTGGTAGACTGATTGCAGTAATGGTCTCATTTCTTCATCCTTCCCTACTTTCAAGCTATTTACCATGTGATTTTGCAGTTGCTCCTATTGAGAGGTGAACTATATCCTCCCCTCCCAAGCTGATTTTGAGTTTTCTTTTCTTTTCTTTCTTTCTTTTTTTTTTTTTGAGAAGGAGTCTTGCTCTGTCGCCCGGGGCTGGAGTGCAGTGGCCGGATCTCAGCTCACTGCAAGCTCCGCCTCCCGGGTTTACGCCATTCTCCTGCCTCAGCCTCCCGAGGAGCTGGGACTACAGGCGCCCGCCACCTCGCCCGGCTAGTTTTTTGTATTTTTTAGTAGAGACGGGGTTTCACCGGGTTAGCCAGGATGGTCTCGATCTTCTGACCTCGTGATCCACCCGTCTCGGCCTCCCAAAGTGCTGGGATTACAGGCTTGAGCCACCGCGCCCGGCCTGATTTTGAGTTTTTCATACAGCTTCCTTTGGCCAAGTGTTGGCAGATGTGATGTAAGCAGAGGTGTAAAAAACTGCTTGCTCATTTTTGTTTGTTTGGTTCTTTCTTTGTTATGAAGACATATCTGCGACAGCATACTAGAGAGTGGGGCACAGGGAGCCCCAGCTGTTTCAGCTGAGACCATCCCAGGTCTGTCAACTCTCATATGCCAGAAGACTAGAGGCAACTGCAAGCTTGGCTAAACAAATGTCTATTGCTTTAAGCCACTTCATTTTCAGACAGCTTGTTCCATAGCATTGTTGAGTCAATAGATAACTGATAATGCTTCCCATAAATCTTAGGAACTTGGAAGCTGCCCCTCCATTTGCCCTCCTTTAAGGAAAAAAGTGAATGCTGTTTGCAAAGCATTGTATAAAATGCTTTATTAGATTATCTTATTGAATCCTGACAACAATACCTAGAAGATAGATATAATGTTATTATCCAAATTTCAGAGGCAAGGAAATTGAAGCATAGAGAAGGTTAAGTGACTTGACCAAAGTGCTTTTAGAAAAGCAGAGATTCTACAACCGGTCTTCTAAACCTTGGAAGACTGCTTTTAGCCACTGCTGCCTGCCATTTACTCTTTGGATTCTCCATTCTACCTGTTCTGCTGCCTACTTCTACCCCCTAATTAGGAAAAGACCTTGTGTTCCCATTTGGGATACAGATACCACTTTCATACTGGGTTTACCCCTAATATTTCTCTCCATGCCACTCATGTAGATGGTTGTCTTCCGCATTAGTCTGGAAATTTTTTGAGGGTAAAGGCTGTAAATACTTACATTTTTTCCCCTACAACTCTATGCAGTAATTTTTTTCAAAAAGATCATACTCATGTTTTAAGGTAGTTACTCCATAAAATATATAAAAAGGTAAAAAATACTCTCCTAGAAAATATATGCATATTTAAAAGGGCACTGTTATTCAAATTAATCTAATTTGTGGAATACACAGTAGAGGGATTTCCCCATTTTGTTAAATACTTTTAGTTATATGGTATTTGAACGTAGTGTTTGACTGAATGTCTACAAAAATAAAACTCTCCTGACTCATTTATAGATTAATTCCAGAAGCAGGGATTAATACAAAACTGGCAGTGAATAAGTTCTCTTTTGCAGTTAGTTTCTGCATTTAAGAAATTGCTTTATGGTTCAGTAACTTGCCCTGCACTTTAGGTATGCTGCCACCAGATGGCAGCAGGGTGCCAGGCATAAGGCTTGTAAGCAAAGAATTTGTGTGCTTTCTGAGGTTCAAGGTAATAGCTCTTAAGTTCAAAAAGATTTCAGGCCACTGAGTTCCAATTTAGCATAATACATTTCTTTACTAAAATAGCTAAACTAAAACTCTAAGCCACCCTAAAACATCTTTAAAACAGATATAAATTTTAAGCTATAAAATCACCTAACTAATTATTACTTCTCTAGCATCTAATTATTTCCATAATGGCTTTTATACACCATGATGGCTTATATGAATCTTATACACCTACCTAATGATAGTGTTAACCATTGTAATTTACTTTGAATCTTTATTATCAATCTCTGCCATGGCACTGTGTATGTTAGTTTTCAAAATTCTCAATAGTTTTTCTCTAGGTAAAAAAACCTATCCGGCTTTCCTTTCACCTAAGACAGCAGAGGTTTATATTTTCAATATTATCTGAGATCTTCTCTTAAGACCAAAAGTATTTCTCCACCACAGTGGCATGAACATTGTTTATTTGCATTTCACGTATGTATTTGTGAATATGGAGTACTTTTTGCTTTTATATTTTCTATACTATATAAAAATCTACTAGAATATTTCCCCTCTCAAAGCTCTCAGAAGCACAGAGGCAGTTTACCATACTTTAACAGAACTATAGCTGGATTTTAAATTTTTTTTTTTTTTTTTTTTTTTTTTTTTTTTTTTAGCAACAGGCTGTGCCCTAAATATCTCAAGAAAAGACTTCTTTAAAGAACAAAAATTTTCATGCAAAATTAGCAAGATACAGGAAAAAAGATAACTGGGCAAAATACAGGGAAAAAAGGTAACTGATTTCATTATAATATATAAAGCTCTGGAACAGATTCTAGGAGCGTTTAGATTTACAGGTGATAGATAAATTGAGAATGAAGCTATCCCTAACCGCTGAAGCACTACTCTGCTCAGTTCGAAGGTCCTCTGCTTCAAGCACAATGAGGTCTGGGAGGCTGAGGGTTGATGCTGAGGATTGAGGGTCAATGCTCATGTAGCTGGAGAAAGAAGACACCAGCAATTCTGTACCTGAGCACAATTAGAAAAAATGGAGGGGAAATGTTCAGCTTCACCTTGAAAGTTGTTACACAAAGCTGAGAGAGTCTGTCCCCCTCACATTCACCAAATCCAGGGTGGAAAGACTTTAAGCAGGAGTAAGCCATGAGGGTTTGGACAAGGCTGGTAGGGAAAAATGATATGTCCTGGGCATACTGGGAAGCTGAGAGTTCAGGGCAGGTGAAAGGGGTTGGTGATGGGAATGAGGGAGGATAGCATCTGAGCGGTAAATCCTGGAACTAGAGTTAGCACATCAAGCAGGGCTATCTATGCTCCCAGGGTAAGTTCTGGCTGGGAGAAGCAGATGGCAACTAAGCTGTGAAAGTAGGCTCCAAGAGACCAGCTCCCAGTCTAACTCTGGGGGAGGGATCTGGGGAAGTCAGTAAGAAAAACATAGAAGGGCAAAAGAAAAAGAAAATAGGAGGAGAAGAGAAAGGGATGGATCATAAAAAGCTCTTATTTGATTTTGAGTCTCACAGGAAACCCATGAAACCAGCAGGGCAGATATTTATTATCCTCTATTTACAAATGAGAAACTGAGTCCCAGAGGGGGTAAGTGACTTTTTTTAAGGTCAACATACCGAGGGGCAGATGTAAGATTCAAAGTCAAGTGACCTGATTCCGAGCTAAAGATGAAAGAAAAGAGGGCACATTTGAAACCCTGACACACACACTGTATGTCCTACTCTGCTTTATAAACGGTAAGTAAAATTTTCAAATAATGGAAGCTTAGCCTTTTAAGGGTCAAACGGAAGCAGCTTTAGCCACTGCTGGAAAGCATTTCTGAAATGTATTATATTTGCCCTTGTCTCCTTTGAAAACTGACTGTAATCTACTCTCTTCTTGATACATGGGTTATAATTATAAAATTGACTATATATAAAATTGACTATATTTATGAACTTCTAATTCAGTGATACCCTCAGGTTCTATGGAGGCACGTGGGTTTTTAAAAAAATTGATTTTTTTCTGCCCCACCTAATACATTCATGGCTAGAAATAGCTGTGTAGCAGAACTGACTGAGTCAGCTCCTTCTTCCCTCACAGCCACCTCTTCTTTCTTAAGTGTGTCAGCTGCTGGTCCCTATCCACTGTTTCTGATCAAGTCGTTCCCCTTATTAAAATCCTTTACTGACTCCCTCTAACCACTGGTTGCTGTAGTTTGCAAAACAGGCTGCACATGAAAATCACTTGAGGAGCTTTTAAGACCTCCTGATACCCAGGTGCCAACACCAAAGATTTCAATTCAATTGTTTAGATATGGGGCCCTCAACTACAGGAATTAACATAAGTAGCATGAACTTTTGCTTCTGGCCAAGGTAGAATAATGGGGGCTAGATTTATCATTCCAATGGAAACAACTAGAAGTCCAGATGAATATATTAAACAATGGTTTTCAAGGCAATGGACCTGAGGCATTGAAGAACAGTGATCTCTGAGAGACAGACAAACAAAATGAGCCCTGCAATTGCCCCTGAGAGAATTTCTAGGCCATGGAGCAGGGAGGACGAATTCAGAAGGAGTCTGCAAGACTCCTTAAATAGAAAAGATGAAGCAGAGAATCCAGGGATACTAGGGTGGCTAGAGTGTGCCAGGTAGAGTATTACAGAGGAGAGAGTTTTGATCAGTACATGCATGTGAGGAAATGGTATAAAATCAAATGAAAAACCAGCTAAAAAGATGAGTAGGAATAGTCCTTAAAGCTCAAACTGGACTGGTAACACTGAGATTTGCAAACGATTCAAACTGGGAAGCCCTGAAATTCAAAGGGCATTGGTCGAGTACTCAGAACGGTATTGCCCTAGTGGTGAGGAAGTATTGTCAATAGACTAAACAATACTCTGGCCTGGCCTAACGAACCTTAAAAACAAGACCTAAAAGATCAAAGACTATTCAAAGAACTTCCCTGTATTCCAGATCAATACCTGAAAATATTTGTAGGAATAAAAAAAAATCCAGCATCCAACAAGGTAAAATTCATAATGTCTGGCATGTAATAAAAATTACCAGATATGCAAAAAACAGTAAAGAGAAAAATCAACAAAACCTAAACCTAAACTGACACAGGTGTTATCATTAGGAGACAAAGCTATTAAACCAATCATTGTAAATGTATTCCACATGTTCCACAAGTTGGAGGAAAGACTGAGCATGCTTAATATAGACAGAAAATACAAGAAAGACCCAAGTCTAACTTGTGAAGATGAAAACTACAATCTCTGAGATGAAAAATACACTGCATAGTAACAGTGACAGATTAGCTATTCCAAGAAGAAAAGATTAGTGAACTTAAAGACGTAGCAATAGAAACTATCCAAACGGATCACAGAGAGAAAAAAGACTGAAAAAAATGAATAGGACATTGGTGAACTGTAGTCCAACTTTAAGTGACTTAATACTGATGTATTTGGGGTTTCCAAATGAAAGGAGAAATAAGAAGGTGAGTAATAGAAAATATTTTGATGTTGGACATGGTGGCTTACGACTGTAATCCCAGCACTTTGGGAGGCAAAGGTAGGGGGGTCATTTGAGGTCAGAAGTTCAAGACCAGCCTGGCCAACGTGGTAAAACCCTGTCTCCACTAAAAATACAAAATTAGCCAGGTATGGTGGCATGCGCCTGCGGTCCCAGCTACTTGAGAGGCTGAGGCAGGAGAATTGCTTGAACCTGGGAGGTGGAGGTTGCAGTGAGTTGAGATTGTGCCACTGTACTCTAGCATGGGTGACAGAATAAGCCTCTGTCTCAAAAAAGAAAAAAAAATTAAGAGATAATGACTAAAAAATTTCCAAAGTTGATGACAATGATAAGCCTCATATTTAAGAAGGTCAAAAAACTTCACACATAGAAAGCATGAAAAAAATGATACTAATGTATGTAATAATCAAATTGCTGTAAACCAGTGAAAAAGACAACACCTTAAGTGCAGCCGGGGGGAAAAACTGACGCATTATGTACAGAGGAACAACAAAATGGCAGCAGGTTTCTTGTTATAAACAATGCAGAAGAGAGGCTGGTGGACCAATATCTTTAAAGTACTGTTACCTTAGAATTCTATACCCAGCAAAACTATGCTTCATAAATGAAGGCAAAATGAAGTATTTTTCAGACATACAAAAGTTGTGAAAATTTATCGCTAGCAGCCTCGCACTACAGAATAATGTCAAAGACAGTCCTTCAGGTAGAAGGAAAATGACACCAGATGGAAATATGGGTCTACACAAAGGAATGAAGAGTTTGGTTGGCTTCAAGGGTATGTGACCTGTGCGGGTTACACAAGGTCCTGCAAATAGAAGGGCCTTGTGCTAGCTTTAATGTTTTGATGTTACTGGCTAAAAATTTTTTAAAATTTTTGAACAAGGGGCCCTATATTTTCATTTTGCACTGGTAGCTCGTCCTGATGAAGAATACTTTGTAGCCCATAGAGGTGGAGGCAGAGACTGGAATACTGAACTTGGCTCTGAAGATCCAGGCCATATGTTCAGGCATGGAATAGGGAAGAGATGGAGGTGGCTTCTTCAGAGGAAATTTGGAATGTTTTAATTTTAATCATGAGACGGGTGAATGAACAGATGTCCACTAAAATAAAAATTTTTAAGGTAGCAATTTCTGGGTAATTAGAACACAATTTTCCTTTCTGCACAGAGATAGATCATAAATGGCTATAATCAGAGAGTTTAAGTGCTTTCTGAAGTTCATTTGTTGTGGAGCATTCAAAACTGTCTCTTCAGGCCAAAATGCCTTGTTTATTGTGTGTGTTTCACTATTTCTGATATCAATACTTTAATAATGCTTGTTCCGTAATATTGACCTGGAGGCACTGCAAGAATGTAAATTACTTTACATGCAAAATAAAAGCTATATTATTTCCAATGGCATTTTAGTGATTAAATGCATTTTATTGTAGTATAATTCTATTTTAGTTTAGGTCAAAGCTCGAAAGTTGAGAGTAGTATAGAAAGTGTGGACGTGCAAAAGATGCTGAAAGGTAGTAGAAATAATAATGTCAGACCTAGACCATCACCACCCTCCAGAACATATATGAAAGGACTGGAAATTAATGTTAAGTGTGTATTTATTTGGGAGACTGTCCATCCTATAGGACATATGTCAGGGTGCTTTTCCCCAAACTTGGACTGGCTGAGAGAAGCTTCAAGAGACTCCCTGGAACAGCTTGCAATTTGGATGCAGGGGGTAGAGTTGGTAGAGTCCAGAAGCTTTACCTGATATATGCCTGGAAAAGTCTAAAGTTCAGGGGTGGTATCTAGCTGTCCTGAAGGGTTGTGGGGAGCCAGCTATACTGTACATACGTATAAATGCAATGCTTAAATCTACAGATAATTTATAAAGTTTGCCTACACTTGAATACTCACATCCAGTCATTTAGTTGAAGCCTTTGGCTTTGATTAAAGTTGTTAATATTTGAAGTGTTGACTGATGTAGCCTCCCTGGTGTGGAAATATGAATATTTCTCATTTATTATGTCCCATGGTGAAAGTATAACCTTTTACTTAAAATAATTGGTTTGAAAATGGAATTAGAATATTCATCTTCCCTATTCCTCCCCTGCAATTTGTGAATTTAGTAATTATTCTTCTTGGTTATGAGCATAAGTTACCATTTACCTTTATTCAATATGTACACACACACACACACACACACACACACTCTCACAGAATGCAAAAAAAAAAATAGGAAATAAAGTTACTGCACCTTTAGCAATGAGAGTGGGGTAGATAGAAGTGTGACTTTATAATGCTGATCATGAAATAAAAACATCAAAGCAAGTCTAAATCTGATATTCATAGGATGATAGCTCAACTGCATTTAAAGCAAATAAAGTCACATTACTCAAGAATTAATGAAAAATTAGAAAGTTTCCTTTGAAAATTTCTTAGCACATCTCCAAGTGGTTAGCTTTCCTGGGAAAGCTGCAAATTAAATCCACAACATTGAAAGAATAAAACCTGACAGTCCTAAATTAAACAGTCATGTAAATATAGTTTCCAAAGCTATTAGGCAAGAAGCGAATGATTTTCTAATCAATTTACTGTTGGAAAAATAATGCCAGATTATTTTCATGGGGCATGTGAAATAATTTTCATGGGACACATGTGGATATTGCTACCTTAGCAATCTTATTTAGTTCTACCCAAAGGTATTTAAAAAACAACCACTGATGCTGAAGTTATCTGTAATCATATCAGCAGCCTATCTCCTCATCCTCCATTCTCTTCCCCTCCACCAGCCGACCTTTGTATCAAATGCAGGCTACCCTTGCTCTTCTCTTTTCACTTAACATAGAACAACAGTTACTGGAGCAATCTGGTTCCCTTAAAACTAGCGACTCATTACAATGATTCAGGATGTGAACTTCCCTAAAAGGCTTTGCTCTAAATCAAGGTGACTGTACATTCCCTTTTAGGTCAGAAAACAACAAATTATGCGTTCTTAGTATAGGATTATTCAGCCCATATATTATATGAGACTACTTCATATTTGGGTATCTCTCTCATTAGCTGGGATAAACAAAAGTCTTGAATTTGAGATCATTCAAAATCTTTGTGAGCCGAAAGGCATGCACACATTTTGCCTTTTTTTAATTTTAAAACCCAGTAACCCAAAACCATCACATGAACTACCTACCCAGTTCTACTGGGCATACAAATTTTGTTTTCTGATTTCCAAGTCTGAAGGTTCAGATCAACTTTTGTCCATAATTAACATGGACAAAATTAATCTGCTGAGTTAAATGACATGCAAATCCTCACCATCAAGAGTGTGAACTTGCCCATAAAGTTGTCACATGGAAAATTAAATTCAATCAGCTTACTTTTAGGAAAATATACAGAGTTAGTGGGAGACACAGATGGCATGCTCCAGGCCAGAGGATTTTGGCCTCAAGGTCTAAGAGGCAGTGACTATGTTTTCAAATTTTGACACAATGCTTGTGACAGGCACTTCTCCCTGTATTGAAGCCAGAAAACTGTTAAGAGCCAACATGGGTGGAAAAGACCAATTTTCTGTCTCAGCTCAAGGCTGATTGGCCTCATGGGTGGTGTTGGATCAGTCCCTAAGCTCTGGCAGTAAAGCCAGGGGCCATCATCCCCATAGTCACTGCAGCTGTCTACAAGATCTGGCTGCAGTCACTAAACAAGGATCTCTAGGCCACAGGTATCCCCAGCACTGGGGAAAGTGAGTGCCCAAGCTTATATCTTAAACACTAGTTCAGGGCTTTGGATTTTGAGAGACATAGAGCCTCACATTGTAAGTGATCCTTACTTCAATGAAAACATACAATCAAGTCCTGTTGAAATCCACTCTTTACAATGGGAGATTATGGCTAATGCTAGCTAGGTGAATGATTCATGTGCTACCTATTGTAAGTATTAATTATTCAATGGGTAGCAGTGTGATTCAGAAAATGTTACATAGGGATATTTTTCAAGCTATGCCGTTAACTCATTAACTGGGATGCAACTTAAGTTGGAAACTTGTTTGGTTGATGTATGGAAGCTACCCCTTTAACAAATATCTATGAGTAACCATGTGACGAGCATCAAGTTCTTGACAGAGAATTGAAATCTTAGCGTGATGCAGCCAAAAAGCAATACAGTTTCAGTTAGTTCCATGCAGTTAGTTTCATACAGACTGAATGAAACTAACCAAAGGCTTTAGGTTAGACAATGAGTGTCTTCTGAAATAATGATAGCTTTTGTGAGGGCATAAGCAGCAAAAAGTTAAGAAAGAGTTACTTATGGCCATAGAATCACATTAATTTGTCTATTTAATGTGACTTTTAGATTCAAGAACAATTTCAATACGAGGTTCTAGAAAAGACATTCTTTTTTCAGAAAGACTTTTAAAAGGAGGGAATAATTAGTTACTAATAATAACCATCATTTAAAATAAGCAGTGGCATGTAATGTGTAGAACCTGGACTTTTGGCAAGAAAGTGACATAAGAGTAGAACGGAGCACTTTTGAACCAGCAGAAACATCTTTATTTTATCTCTTAGTTCATGATGCCGGTTTTATTCAATCATTTACTATAAAACTAAAACTATTTTTAAAAAATTAAGTGATTTCTCATTGTCACTGTTAAAAAAAATGTGTGCTATGCCAAATATAATTCAAATGCATGACCATTTTATATTTTCATGTAATTCCTTCATTTACACTAGAAAATAACAAAAGTAAAAATGCAACGAGAAAAGTATCAAAACTATTTATGCAGATTTAGTTGATCTCTTTGGGCTTGACTATATGGCAACATATGTTGGCCAGTTTTTATATGAAATCTACGCTAAGTGTATGAATAAAACAGAGACAACATAAGATTAGACACTAGCTTCAGAAAATAAAATTTTGATAATACAGCAGCCTGTTTAGTAAGAATAAAAGCAGTCTCTTGGAGCATGGGATTTGTATATGTGATTAAGAAATAGACAAGGAAACATAATAGAGATAGAAAACTAAAAAAATGATAATTTAAATCTTTAACAGTGAATATGAGCAAAGATCAGAATAGGAACCTATTTATTATCATATCTATACCCTATAACTGAAAAAATTTCCTAAAAGGAAAACACAAAAGGCTTGGAAGATTTTCTTGGATAATGCAAAATACCCTGAGAGTTCTCTCTTTACCTCTTAGTTCCCCCACATTAAAACTTCAAAAGACAGTGACCCTGGAGCTTGAGGGAGATTGATATTTAAACCAGAAGGTATATCTATAAATCCCCATTGGATATCCAAACAGTTATAAAAAAAGAAAAATAAAATTTCATTTATCAAGGGTTGAATAGTTAAGGTGTCACTAAGAGACCAACTTACATTAATAAGTTCAACCTCCCAGATTTTTTTCAACAGGTCCATCGATGTGTAGCCATTAATTAGAAAGGCTTTGGTGTAGTCGCCCAATTCAATGGAATCCAGCCACTCAGCTACAGAGGTGGGATGGTAGCCATCATGCCCAATGGGTCTCATCTGTAATGAAGAAAATTACATTAGGATTAAACTGTATACTTTGTGTCCCAACAACAGAATGCAGATTTCCCCTTGAAAATTTATTTGACATGAAGAACAGATCTTTCTGGAGATGGAAATAAGGAAAAAGAAAACACTTTCTGATGTGTTTTCACAATTCTAAATCATTAATAATTTTCATGCTGAATTAGTTTTCAAAATATACCCAGAAATTTCCAATTTAGCTGCTAGATTAACTCTATACTTGGAAGAGCTAAACATGTCAAACTTCTGTCACAGATATTATTGGCATTCTGTTGGGTGGAATTAAAAATGATGTCAGTTGAATGGTATTAAATTCAACGCGAAGGCACCAGGAAGTGCACTTTCAACATGTAGATGATAATTCTCATATGCACAGCATCAAAGCATGTGAAAATACTGCATGACTTAAACATTCAAAGGCAATTCGTGCTTATGCAAGACATGTATTGGAGGTAGTGCAAACATGCTGGAGAAACATACTGCTGCGGTGAACCAGCAAAGGAGAGGAGGCCTTTGGGTATTTTAAGACCATGTGTTCTGCATCGACTCTACAGTATGTTAGACGTGAATAGAGAACTTGCTGGCAGACAGGCATCTATTTTTTGTCAGCTATATACAGATTTTTAAAAAATACTTTAGGAGAACAAAGAAATGTGACAGCAACATAATGTTTCTGAGTTTAAATTGGAGTGTGAAAGTAATTTAAGCAAGAGGAACTTCTGGGTTTAAAATTTTGTATGGATTATTCTGGTCCTTTAGCTTTTATTTGAAATTGTAGCTGAATTTGTGGTGCTTGGTTTTCGAAGTGACTCACTTCTAAAACTTGGGCTGTTTTGCATGCTACGCTGTATATCTAATACTTCAGTTATTAAGGGGAGCTGGCACCTCATCAACCTGATGGGGGCCTTCGGTAAAATTCATGATGGAAACAGCAATGCTGGGCAAAACGCAACACAGATTTTCCTCTTCCTTCGATTCAAAGAGATAAATATTAATGGAAATCTATATGATTCTGATTTGTGAGCAGAGAAAAGATTAGTCTGGGCATCAGGGATTCAGATTTTAATCTTAAACACGGTAAGTTTTCTGTCACTGTGCAGGGTTCTCATTTTTGAGATTCTCTCTACTCCTTCATTTTAAAGTTACTTTTTCTCTTTTCCTGTTATTCCGCTCTCCGTTCTAGTTTCCATTTCAAAGTTTAAATGTTCTCTGTTTTATTTTATTTTTTGAGATGGAGTCTTGCTTTGTTGCCCAGGCTGGAGTGCAGTGGTGTGATCTCAGCTCACTGCAACCTCCACTTCCTGGGTTCAAGCAATTATCATGCCTCAGCGTCCTGAGTAGCTGGAACTACAGGTGACTGTCACCATGCCTGGCTAATTTTTGTATTTGTCTCTACTAAGAGACAGAATTTCACCACGTTGGCCAGGGTGGTCTTGAACTCCTGACCTCAAGTGATTCACCTGCCTTGGCTTCCTCCCAAAGTGCTGGGATTACAGGCCTGAGCCACTGCTCCTGGTCTAAGTGTTCCCTATTTTAAAGTTAGAGTGCAACTTATTATTTACATTAGAGTCTGAACTTGGTCAGACTTTTGTACTTCACTTTTACATTGACTGACCCATTTCAGCTGCTCATTAAATGTTTGTTCATGTAACACTTAACTCTGTGTTTATTATGTGGTAGCTACAAATGTAAATGACAACTCAGCATTTGCAGAATGAAAGTTAGTGGCATTCACAAATACCCGGATGTTATGTATATATAAAATTGGAGGCTAGGACCCAAAAGGGAGGCTCATAGGTATTTGGTACCTTCATATTCTATAGAGAATTACAAAAATATTGGGGCTGGGTACATTCTCCAGGCTTTGTTAAAAGGTGGTTGAAATAACTCTGTTAACCTAAATCATCACTCTGGCCCCAGGAATCTCCCTGAGTGCCCCAGTGACATGAAATAAGAAAGAAAGAGAAAAAAGGGAAGAAAGTGAGAAACACTAAGGTTGAAGTTAACTGCTTAGTAGGGAGGTCTTGCCATTAGCCCATCCATAAAGCTGACCACCCCAGGAACAGATACTGGGGACAAGCCTAGGGTGGCTTGATGACTGGATTTGGGTCAAAGTCAGTTGTCTCATACCAGAGAACTGTGCAATGGGGTTCCCACAGGTTACCCCCAAGCACTTACACAACACTCTTTTGAGGAAGCAATTAGTGGCCATCTGACACACAGAGGGTGTTGATGGTCAGTGTTAGCCAAAGAATCAGGGAACCCACAATAGGACTGCAGAGAAAATACAGGTAAGTATAAAGATGTTTGCTTGTCCCTCCAATTCCCCTTTCTTGTCCCAATGCCCTAAAATTTAGAATCGAAAGAGAGAAGTGCCAGTCCTTTGGGGGAAGTCTAAACTTGGGGGAGGAGGAAGGTGGTGAAGAAAATAAAACTGGAGGTTTCAAATAAATTGGAACTGAGTCTTCAACATTTTACATGGTTGGAAAGTTATTGGCTATGTCTGAGATGATATTTATAAATAGTAAAGGGAGGGTCAGTTGAGTTTGGTTGAATAATTGGAAAATAAAAAAAATAAAACAACAACCATCACATCAGGATTGCACTGAATGCAGGCTGCTCAGTGGTCTGATTACTCCTGTAAGGCAAGTTCTCCCAGACCAATCTTAAAGAGGTGAGAGGGAGGGAAATATTTGGTGGGAGGATGAAAGACAAGGGTAGGGTAGAGAGCACAACTGAAGAGACCTTGGAAATGGGTATGCTGAGGTGTGCAGGGCAGTATTCATCCACCCACTCATTCAATACATATTTAATCAATACCTATTCTGATGAATGTTGTGGAAATAGTAGAGAACAAAACAGTCATAGTCTCTCCCTTATGGAGATTATAACTCTTAATTAAAATATGTGAACAGATGACCAATAAATTACGAAGGTTCTGCATACCTGAAGAGAGGAAACCATTAGAGCCAAATGCAGTTACAAAATTAACTTGACACATATTTAATGATATGCAGAATAGTTGCTGTGCTGCACAATAATTTCTTCCAAAGCAATGATCCCATCTGTTCCTTTATTTCCGTTCCTACTGCCATTACCCTGTTTAGGTTCTCGTTAGTGCTTACAAAAACTAAAGCAATAGCCTTCTACATCGTCTCCCACCTTTGGTCCAGCTTGTATCTTGCTACTACATTAGTCTTCCTAAAAGCCAGACCCTTAAATGTACCCTTGTATAAAAACCTGTAGCAGTTCCTTCTCGAGAAAAGTCCAAATGTCCTATTCCAGCATTCAAGGCCAATGGAGATCAGCCTCATCTCCCACTCCTCTGCTATTGTGTACCCAATAAATATAACTAGACACATATATGTCTCAACAGTACATTAAATAGCTAGGCATTCCCTGAAAACGACCTGGATATGACACAGTCATATCTTTGCTAATATAACTTCCCATGCTTGTAATGCTTTTGCTCATACTTCTGGAGGGATTTCTTCAGGACTGGCTTCTGTTCATGAGCTCTGAGATGCAAATTTCTAACCATTTGTAGGACATCTCACATAAATGTCCTATAGGTGTCACCAACATAAGTCAAAAACAAATTTAACTCCTTCGGTTCAAAAACAGGTTCTCTTCCTTTTTTTTTTTCCATTTCAGTTAATGGGCAGCTATTACTCCACTGCCCAAGCAGAAGCTTGGGAGTTATCTTACTTTCCTCTTTCCGTTTACTATCATATCTAATTAGGCCAACAGGGTCTGTCAATTTGATTTCTAAGATGATTCTCAATTCACTTCTCTTCTTCCAAAATGGACTTTGGAATATGACATTCCCAGCAGTGCTATGTATTTCTTGGGTGACCTTTGGCAAGTTACTCTTGGAGCCTGTTTCCTCTTTTTTAGAATAAGCATAATAATATCTACTCCAAGTGTTGTTGTGAAAATTATATGAAATAGGGAGTACAAACTGCCTAGCACATTGATTTGAATATAATAGTTATTCAATAATAACTCTTAGTTCTTTTCTCCCCATTGCCCTAAATTGGACCCATGCTTATTTTGAAATTGCATAATATTCTGCCATTGGCTGCTAGTCTTTTCAGCTTTCAATCAAAGCTCTCCTCTCTCATTCCTTCCTACTTCCCCTATTTCCTTCCTTCTTTATCTTGTTTTAGAAAAAGTTTGCATCTGCTAACATCTTTACCCCTCTCCCCTTCAGCTGACAGCTATTTTTTTAGAAACATATCTAATGAGGTCACTCAAGTCGATTGAACTGTTTATTCCAATTCTTCGTTCTCTTACTGTATTAGAATTATGCCCCTGTGCCCTGTGCCAAGGGATTGACATTATGTTTCACTGTGGCTGGAATTACTTCCCAGTCTCATCAATGCTGGCCAATAGAATGCGTGAAGTGTCAATGTGGTGGTTAGAGATGAGGTCTCTGTGCTCCTGTGTTCTACTAATCTTTCAGTGTTCACATGCTCTCTCATAATGAGAATAGCAAGTGCTGAGGAGTTGCATAACTCCTGGTTCTAGGAGAAAGATGAAGACTTGTGGAGCAAACCTAAATTTAACCCAAAGCTTGGAATCTACCCTAGCTCGATGGGGCTCAGGAAAGTCCAGCTGAAGTTAGCTGAAGCACAGCAGACCTGTGAGTAAGAAAAAAATATTTTTTGTCGTTGTTGCTGTGAACTACTGAAATTTTGATTACAGGGAAAAACTGAATAGAGTCACTCCTTGTTTAAAAACCCTTGGTGTTTATCCATTATGCCTGTGGAATATAACTGAGACCTTTTAATTTATGAATCTATTGGCAAATGCATCTTCATGAGACTGAGAAAGATTAGGGATGCTGAGTAAGCAAACATCAGTATCCTTCCCAAGCTACCTCATTGTCATGCAGAAACTCTACATGCTGCATCTTTTTTTTTTTTTTTTTTTTTTTTTTTTAAGACAGAGTATCACTCTGTCACCCAGGCACCCAGGCTGGAATGCAGTGGTTCTATCTTGGCTCACTGCAACCTCCGCCTCCTAGGTTCAAGCAATCCTCCCACCTCAGCCTCCCTAGTAGCTGGGACCACAGGTGTACACCACTACACCTGGTTAATTTTCTTTTGTATTTTTAGTTGAGATCAGGGGTTCGCTGTGTGGCCAAGGCTGGTCTCAAACTCCTGAGCTCAAGCAATCTGCCTGCCTCAACCTCCCAAAGTGTTGGGATTACAGGCACAAGCCACTGCCCCTGCCCTATATGCTGCATCTTTATTAACCCTAAACTAAATTAAGTAATTATTTGTTGTATGAGTTTGATTTTGGGGGCATAATCCACTGTATATGTAATATACCTCCACACCTTTGCTCATGCCATTCCCTCTGCTAGGAATACAGTTTCTACTTTTTCTCCTAATGAAATTCTATCTATCCTTAAAGGTCCTGTTTAAACATTACCTCCTGTGTGAATCTTTCTCTAATGTTACCATTATTCTCCCCAAAAATCATATCTTTTGCTAGATTTCTGTAGTATTTTCCATAGAGTTCTATTATAGTATTATTAAAGTCTGCTTTCAATAATAGAGAAGCAAGTATCTGTCTTCTTCATTGGACTGCCTACCCCTTGGTGAAGAAATGAGGTGTTAATCATTTTTGAAGTCCCTAAGGCACCCAGCAGAGCATCTCACACATGGCAGGCATATGCTAAATGTTTGTTAAATTAAGTGACTTAATGAGTACCTGAAGACAAAATGACAAATTCATTTCAGTGGCTTGGTATCCATTTGTGGGAGAGATTTGTATTTTGTACTCCACATTACAAAACTAAGGTTATCTTTTCTGCCTAACAATAACATTCATAACTATTTAAAACCTCCATATATCAAGAACCAATTCCAGATAGGATATTGTGTTACAGAATGCAATGGACTTTGTTTCCATAGCACAGCAGACTTGATTCTATTAGCCGTGTAGCCATGGACAAGTCACTTTACCTCTCTAAGCTTCAGTGGTGTCAGCTCTAAAATGAAGGTGTTGGACCAAGGATCTCAAAGCTGCTTTATAATTCCTAAATTTTACAATTCCTTGATTTGTAAATTAATTTTAAATTAGTATCCTATTTACCCAGGAAAGAAAAAATAAGCCCAAAGACAAAACTAAAATTCATATATATGTATATGATAGGACATGTAGACTAAAGGTCAGATGGCATTCACATTTCTTTCATGTATCTTCAGCAGCACCCACAGGGAGCACCGCGACTGCATTCTCAAATTAGCAATGATGAAACTCTTTTTCCAGCGGGAACATCTGGCAAGACAGGGCTAGAAAGTGACAGCTCCACGGGCCTGCCAGGCCAGCAGTGCTGCTAAGCATGAACGGAAGTCAGGCTCACTCTATAATCTGAGAGGCAGAGTGGTGAGCAGGCAGCAGGCTTTCATCACAGAGCCTCGCAACAAGGCAATTTGATTCAATTAGTTGAATTCCAAAGTCTGAAAAAAACCTAAGCTGAGACAGAAATTCGAGATAGTAGTGAAGCTTTAGTCTTGGGAAAATTGAGATATATTAACATATATTTTACCAAACACCTTCCTTGTTCTTGTTCCACCCAAATGGCTTTCCTCTAGTTTTTTAGAGAATACTTGGCCTCAGAGAGAGTAGTATGCTGTTAACATGATAGGTGGACCAGCAGGCAGGGAAACCACAGGACAGTGCTCTGTGGAGTTCTGGGGTTGCAGGGGGGTCAGCTACGGGGCAGCTGAATAACCGATGCTCTGAGACTGCTTGATTGACTTCAACCAGAGTAACTCTGATTTTATGTGTTTTATACAAGTAAGAAGAAGAAAAGTTTTCTTGGCTTTAAAAAGAAATGTTTGAAAACCACGAATCTAGAAGACTTTTGTAAGATTACATGACCTCTATGGTTTTATTTTCTCTTAACTTTTTAGCTTTATTTGAAATATTATGGATCTGTTATATATATGTGGAGTTATATATATATATACACACACACATATACACATCATACACACACACACATATACACACACACAGACACACACAGACACAGACACACACACACACACACACACACACACACACACACACACACAGACAGCCTGTCATTCCGGCATCCTTTCTCTTTGCCTGAAGCCAGGTTTTTCTGTGCAGATAAGGATAATACCTTATGAGATGACGGAGCTACAAGATGGGAGGTACAGCAGGAGGAAACCAATAAAACAGGTAAAAAAAATAAAATAAAAGAGAGAGAAAGGTGATATACATTATAATAGCTTTGGGATTAAATGAGAAAAGTAGTTCTTGATGGGACAACTTATTAAACTAGAATTATGATATTGGCATGATATTTAGAACAAGAGAATAAGGAACCCTGAAAAGCCAATAATGGATTAGACAGATATTTTATGTCCAGTGTTAGAAAGGCC
>NW_016811519.1:355574-358536 GCF_001698545.2 Rhinopithecus bieti | reverse complement strand
AAAAAAAAAAAAAAAAAAAAAAAAAGTGTTAGAAAATTGAGACAGAGACTACTTGTTCCCTTAAAATTGTCCTCTCTTCTTCCACACAATGGGGTTAAATTGGGTTCATGCCTACCGGACTAGAGACAAGATACATCAGCTTCTTTTCTGGTTGCTGCTGTGAAAATATGGTTGAGCCTATGGAATGCTAATGAAAGTGTTGCATGTAACTTTCAGGTCACCTCTAGCTAAAAGAAGTTCCTTGACCTAGAATTCCTCTTTTTTCTTCATCTTCCTATAAGCTGGAATATCAGTGCCTGCAGTGCAGCTTTGACTACACAGGCAAAACAATACCGTGGAGTTTGGGAAATGCTTCTCAGACCTCAACATGCTTAGGAATCATGTGGAGAATCCTATTACCAGACGATTCTAATTCCATGGAGATTCTGTATTTCTAACAAGCTTCCTGTAATGCTAATGCTGTCAGTCCATGGACCACACTTTGAGTAGTAGCGCTTTGGAGGATGACAGAGCAACAAATAGAAGGTCCTGGGTCCTTGCAGAATTGCATAGAGCAAAGTCACCTTGTAAACCTGCACTGCTCACTTCAGGACTATTATATGGGAGAAGTTAATATTCCATTCTTTAAACCACTATATTATGAATGTCTCTATTTCAGTATCATAGCCTTTCCTTGAATACAAACATAACTAAAAATAAGGCAGTTTCATGTAGAACATTTAAATGAAGGCTGTACTTCCATTTGACATTACATTGTAATATCTCTTGTTTTGTGGGGCCATAAATTTTCACATCTGTTAATCATTAAAGAAGCTTCATTTCCTTTAACTGTGTTTGTTGGCATTTCTCTGTCAACCACAGCATCATCCCTTTGTAACAACTATGCAAGAGGTAAGAGGGGAAAAATGCAGGGAAACCCCAGGTTTGTAGCTTGGATAGCTGAGCAAATGGTGGTGTTAACTGGCTAAAAGAGAAAAGAAAATAGACTGGGATGACATAAATAATTTTGAGACATGAGAAATTTAGGATGCTATGCAATGGCACTTTAAATTTGAGAAGTCTGGGGAGACACGCGGCCTTGGGCATCATCAAAATCAGGTGAAACTGTTGGCAAATCCACTTATTAGCTGTCTGACCTTGAGTAAATTACTCATACTTCCTAAGCATCAATTTCCTGATGAGTAATGTGAAAGATTAAAAGAATATCTATCGTTGAGGGTTGCCATATGTATTCAATGAAATCACACATGGAGAATTTAGCACAATACTTGGCACACAGAAGCATTCAATAAATCTTTGTTATTTTTATCGTGAGAGCTGGAATCATGCACAGGTAAGACTGCAGAGGTGACTTTGTAGTGAGAGAAGAGAAGTGGCCTGAGAATGAACCAACACTTTCAATGAATAAGGAAAAGATAAGAATAATATTCGGGAGACAAAAGAAGGAATGGTCAAGACAAGAAGAGAAATTGGGGAAATAAGAGTGTCAAGGAGAGTACGGTCAGCAGTGAGGGGATGCTGCAGAGAAGTCTAATAAAATGACGAAGGAGAAGTGTTTGTGGGATCACAAATAGGTAATTAGAAATAGGTCACCAGACATCTTACTGAGAAGAGCACAGAAGCTGAGCTGCCCTAGGTTGGGGTGTGAGGTAGAGATGAGGAAGTGGTAAGTGTAATCTATATCATTCTTTTGGGGAATTTGTATGGGAAGAAAAGGGGGAGATGAGATTTTAGAAAGCACAAAGGAAAACACACAGAAAGGAGTAAGAAATTAGGACTCAGAGTTGAGGAGGGTCAGAGTCATAAAACAGTAAGTTCTAGGGTGCAGTGGAGATTGCAGGGGAGGGCTTGCCTTTTGCTTTGACACTTTGCCTGCCTTTCTTGAAATTACAGCTCTGACAAGGATAGTTGGAGCTAACTTCAGGGTGAATACTCTTTGTGTTAAAAGAGTGAGAGTGTCTGGAAGCTACATGGTTTAGACTAGGTGAGAGCTGGATGCCTGTATGTGAAGTACATGTGACCTTCTAGTGAAAGTCCTCACGTGGGCAAGGGGTGTTGCCCGGGTCACCTCGACTCCTCAGATACAAACACAGCAACCTATCATTTGCATAGACCCACCAGTACCAATATCCCTGATGTGCCAGGCTCAGCTACTTAAACTTGCCTAGGAAGCTGTCATGGACCGTAGCTTCTCTTTTCCCACCTGGATGTACTTTGTACACTCAGACTGCCTGCCTGATATGGCTTTTGTAATACAGATAGCTGATATCATCAGGTACTTCCCTCTATTCTGGCTCCTTGTTCTAGACTCTTCTGCTCTGTCCTGCTGCTGCCCAAGTCTTGGACAAACAGCAGTCCTGAAAATAAACCAGGACAAACAGTGCTAGCAGAAAGTGTGCTGCCAAGTCCAAATGCAGGTCTATCAAGTAGTGTGAGGATCAAATCTCCTGCAGGCTGTGAGACCTGGACTTAGACATCACTGTGCTGTTTCATCAGTGGCTCTTAAAAGGCTGATTGAACATAAAAGAGAAAGGCTGATCTACTGACCACGGGGCCCCAGAAAAATGTCTGCCCATCACCATCCGAGTGCTATCTATGGCAGTGCAACTTTGCTGGGAGAGACGTCTCCAAAATGCTGAGCACTGTTAATGATAAGAACATCACTTGGCCGGGCGCGGTGGCTCAAGCCTGTAATCCCAGCACTTTGGGAGGCCGAGACGGGCGGATCATGAGGTCAGGAGATCGAGACCATCCTGGCTAACACTGTGAAACCCCGTCTCTACTAAAAAATACAAAAAAAAAAACTAGCCGGGCGACGTGGCGGGGCCTGTAGTCCCAGCTACTCGGGAAGCTGAGGCAGGAGAATGGCGTGATGCCGGGAAGCAGAGCTTGCAGTGAGCTGAGCTCCGGCCGCTGCACTCCAGCCCAGGGGGCAGAGCGAGACTCCGTCTCAAAAAAAAAA